>NW_026732548.1:50000-60000 GCF_028476545.2 Physella acuta | reverse complement strand
CTAGTTTCAACCACTGGCTACCCCAGTATGTCCTAGTTTCAACCATCTGCTACCCCAGTTTGTCCTAGTTTCAACCACTGGCTACCCCAGTTTGTTATGTCCTAGTTTCAACCATCTGCTACCCCAGTTTCGCTAGTTTCAACCACTGGCTACACCAGTTTGTCCTAGTTTCAACCAAATGCTACCCCAGTTTTTCCTAGTTTCAACCATCTGTTACCCCAGTATGTCCTAGTTTCAACCATCTGCTGCCCCAGTTTGTCCTAGTTTCAACCATCTGCTACCCCAGTTTGTCCTAGTTTCAACCACTGGCTACCCCAGTTTGTCCTAGTTTCAACCATCTGTTACCCCAGTTTGTCCTAGTTTCAACCATCTGCTACCCCAGTTTGTCCTAGTTGCAACCATCTGCTGCCCCAGTTTGTCCTAGTTTCAACCATCTGTTACCCCAGTTTGTCCTAGTTTCAACCACTGGCTACCCCAGTTTGTCCTAGTTTCAACCATCTGCTACCCCAGTTTGTTATGTCCTAGTTTCAACCATCTTCTACCCCAGTTTGTTATGTCCTAGTTTCAACCATCTGCTACCCCAGTTTGTCATAGTTTCAACCACTGGCTACCCCAGTTTGTCCTAGTTTCAACCATCTGCTACCCCAGTTAGTCCTAGTTTCAACCACTGGCTACCCCAGTTTGTCCTAGTTTCAACCATCTTCCACCCCAGTTTGTCCTAGTTTCAACCATCTGCTACCCCAGTTAGTCCTAGTTTCAACCACTAGCTACCCCAGTTTGTCCTAGTTTCAACCATCTTCTACCCCAGTTTGTCCTAGTTTCAACCATCTGCTACCCCAGTTTGTCCTAGTTTCAACCATCTTCTACCCCAGTTTGTCCTAGTTTCAACCATCTGCTACCCCAGTTTGTTATGTCCTAGTTTCAACCATCTGCTACCCCAGTTTGTTATGTCCTAGTTTCAACCATCTTCTACCCCAGTTTGTCCTAGTTTCAACCATCTGCTACCCCAGTTTGTCCTAGTTTCAACCATCTGCTACCCCAGTTTGTCCTAGTTTCAACCATCTGCTACCCCAGTTTGTCCTAGTTTCAACCATCTGCTACCCCAGTTTGTCCTAGTTTCAACCATCTTCTACCCCAGTTTGTCCTAGTTTCAACCATCTGTTACCCCAGTTTGTCCTAGTTTCAACCATCTGCTACCCCAGTTTGTTATGTCCTAGTTTCAACCATCTGCTACCCCAGTTTCGCTAGTTTCAACCATCTTCTACCCCAGTTTGTCCTAGTTTCAACCATCTGTTACCCCAGTTTGTCCTAGTTTCAACCATCTGCTACCCCAGTTTGTCCTAGTTTCAACCATCTGCTACCCCAGTTTGTTATGTCCTAGTTTCAACCATCTGCTACCCCAGTTTGTCCTAGTTTCAACCATCTGTTACCCCAGTTTGTTATGTCCTAGTTTCAACCATCTGCTACCCCAGTTTGTTATGTCCTAGTTTCAACCATCTGCTACCCCAGTTTGTCTTAGTTTCAACCACTGGCTACCCCAGTTTGTCCTAGTTTCAACCACTGGCTACCCCAGTTTGTCCTAGTTTCAACCATCTGCTACCCCAGTTTCGCTAGTTTCAACCATCTGCTACCCCAGTTTGTCCTAGTTTCAACCATCTTCTACCCCAGTTTGTCCTAGTTTCAACCATCTGCTACCCCAGTTTGTCCTAGTTTCAACCACTGGCTACCCCAGTTTGTTATGTCCTAGTTTCAACCATCTTCTACCCCAGTTTGTCCTAGTTTCAACCATCTGCTACCCCAGTTTGTCCTAGTTTCAACCACTGGCTACCCCAGTTTGTTATGTCCTAGTTTCAACCACTGGCTACCCCAGTTTGTCCTAGTTTCAACCATCTGCTACCCCAGTATGTCCTAGTTTCAACCACTGGCTACCCCAGTTTGTTATGTCCTAGTTTCAACCATCTACTACCCCAGTTTGTCCTAGTTTCAACCATCTGCTACCCCAGTTTGTCCTAGTTTCAACCATCTGCTACCCCAGTTTGTCCTAGTTTCAACCATCTGCTACCCCAGTTTGTCCTAGTTTCAACCATCTGCTACCCCAGTATGTCCTAGTTTCAACCACTGGCTACCCCAGTTTGTCCTAGTTTCAACCACTGGCTACCCCAGTTTGTCCTAGTTTCAACCACTGGCTACCCCAGTTTGTCCTAGTTTCAACCATCTGTTACCCCAGTATGTCCTAGTTTCAACCATCTGCTACCCCAGTTTGTCCTAGTTTCAACCATCGGCTACCCCAGTTTGTCCTAGTTTCAAACACTAGCTACCCCAGTTTCGCTAGTTTCAACCACTGGCTACCCCAGTTTGTCTTAGTTTCAACCATCGGCTACCCCAGTTTGTCCTAGTTTCAAACACTAGCTACCCCAGTTTCGCTAGTTTCAACCACTGGCTACCCCAGTTTGTCCTAGTTTAACCATCTGCTACCCCAGTCTGTCCTAGTTTCAACCACTGGCTACACCAGTTTGTAATGTTACGCAACATCTCCATAGTAAAACATTTAAATTAACCAATAGCCTGATATATATATATATATATATATATATATATATATATATATATATATATATATATATATATATATATATATATATATATATATATATATATATATATATATTAAAAATTCGTAAGAGAATTGAAACATGTTAACGAGACTATGTCTATTGCTTGCAGATAACTTCAGCGTAGAGGTTAATTTAGGTAGAGTTTGTCATGTGTCTTGAGTTTTCTCCCGTCATTGTACAAGATAATAAACTACTATACCAAGGTCGGCAACCTTTTCAGTCGGAAGAGCAAAAAATTACAATTTACAAAATGTCCCAGCTTATAAAGAGCCACTAACATTTTTTTCCCAACATTTTGGTATTTGATAAGGATTAGGTAAATACATTTGATTTTTTATTTGAAATAAATAGCGTTAAATATGAACTTATTGTTTCATATGAAAACAAACCCATGTTTCTCACAAGAACTGTTTAAGTGAGATCTGCTATGATAAAGTAAGTAATCTCATGTATAGGACTATCTATACGACTATACCAATCCACTTTAGAAGCCAATAAGTTTTTTTTTCTTTACGGACACCACTGATTCAGTAGGTGTCTACCATAGCCAGACAGGCCTCAACACGGCAAATTCCGACTAACTGGATTGGATAGCGGTTTGATTACCGTGTATCGGTCACTTCTGTCCTTCGGTTCTCACAGGGCTTATCTTCCACCCCACAGAGCCCAGGGTAAACTCGAACCCAGAGTCCAGTACCTGGCCCAACCGTTTGAAGCTAATAACTAAAATACTACGTCACCCAGGTCAAATTAATGCATACTGACAGGTAGAGGAATGCATTCTCTATAAAAATAACATTCCCCATTTAACGATATTCGAAAGAAGTTGGCACTTGGGCAGTGGCAAACATGGAATAGTAGCCACGGTGCTGGTTACAGCACGGATGTGGGGCTGGACCTGGTGCCCAAGCGACTGTCCGTATACTTTCTACCTTACCTATGCTCACTGTTCTCTGATGAGTGTTTTAATCCTGTTTAAAGTTGTTTTTTATTTACAGTATAATTTTTTATGAGATTTGAACATGAAATAATATAACTTTTAATATTTGTGCATGGAACTCTAGAGCCGCACCTTGACATCAAAAGAGCCGCATGCGGCTCGCGAGCCGCAGGTTGCCGACCCCTGTACTATACCAATTAGGGTTTACTAATTATAACTCCTCCAACAAATCTAGCAACATTGTCTAAACCAATCTAACCGTGAAGATGTCCGCTCTAGCCTAGCTGTAGATAATAACTGGAACATGTATCAAAAACTTTTCTTTTCAATGACAGACAGTGCAATAACTCGTTCAAAAGGGGGGAGGGGGGGGAGAGGTTTTACTATTTAATATTGGTGGAGATTGATATTAATTTATGAAATCGTATTAAGCATCGTTCGGGCATGCGTGAAAATCTTGTAGAATTCTGCTCCTTTTTTGAAGCAGCTTTCTTTTCCTGTCTCATTTTTAAATACTTCTCTTCTATTCTAGTTAAAACCATATTATAAAATGCTTGAGAGAGGGAGGGAGGGGGGGGGTGAGGGGGGTCAAAGTTGGGTTCACATAAAAGTAGAGTAGAGCAGAGCAGAGCAGAGCAGAGCAGAGCAGAGCAGAGCAGAGCAGAGCAGAGCAGAGCATAGCATAGCAGAGTAGAGTAGAGTGGAGTGGTGGAGTAGGGTTTGGTGGGGTTTGGACGGCTAGGGTTAGGTAGGGCGGACTGGGGAGGGGTAGAGCAGGGTAGGGTAGGGTAGGGTAGGGTGGAGTAGGGTAGGGTAGGGTAGGGTAGGGTAGGGTAGGGTAGGGTAGGGTAGGGTAGGGTAGGGTAGGGTAGGGTAGGGTAGGGTACAGTAGGGTAGGGTAGGGTAGGGTAGGGTAGGGTAGGGTAGGGTAGGGTAGGGTACAGTAGGGTAGGGTAGGGTAGGGTAGGGTAGGGTAGGGTAGGGTAGGGTAGGGTAGGGTAGGGTAGGGTAGGGTAGGGTAGGGTAGGGTAGGGTAGGGTACAGTAGGGTAGGGAAGTGTAGGGTAGGGTAGGGTAGGGTAAGGAACGGTAGAGTAGGGTAGGGTAGGGTAGGGTAGGGTAGGGTAGGGTAGGGTAGGGTAGGGTAGGGTAGGGTAGGGTAGGGTAGGGTAGGGTAGGGTAGGTAGGGTAGGGTAGGGTAGGGTAGGGTAGGGAAAGGTAGGGTAGGGTAGGGTAGGGTAGGGTAGGGTAGGGTAGGGTAGAGTGGAGTAGGGTAGGGTAGGGTAGGGTAGGGTAGGGTAGGGTAGGGTAGGGTAGGGTAGAGTAGAGTAGGGGAGGGTAGAGTAGGGTAGGGACGGGTAGGGTAGGGTAGGGTAGGGTAGGGTAGGGTAGAGATGCATTGCATTGTAATATATCAATCACATTACATAACACAACCAAACACAACACAACACACTGATAATGTATACGAAAACACTAACCTGTTGGCGTGAGCAGTCCACAGAAAATGATCAACAAAATGACCGTGTATCGCGGTGCAGCTACTCCTGAGGTGGTGTTGATGTCCCACGAGCGATGCTGCTGGTTCTCGGTGTTATTCGACGACTTGTTGGAGGTCTTGTTGGAGGTCTTGTTGGAGGTCTTGTTGGAGGTCTTGTTGGAGGTCTTGTTGGAGGTCTTGTTGGAGGTCTTGTTGGAGGTCTTGTTGGAGGTCTTGTTGGAGGTCTTGTTGGAGGTCTTGTTGATATTGTCGAGCACACGGAACTTGCCATTAGAGCCCTCAGTGTGAGCAGACTCATCGTGTTTTAGCACCTTGTTAATCATCTTTTTCAGGTATTTCTCACAGCTCATTTGTCGTGAGCTTCCGTTTTCTTCACTGGCCGAACTAGCAGATGCAACGATAAATATTCTGACGTCATCTAAATAGGTCGCTCTCTCCTCCAGGCAATTTTCAGAATTATTCCTTGTTTTATTGTGGGAAATATGACCGACTTCGATGCAATCTTTTTTAGCATGCTTAGTTGTAAAGCTATTGCGTGCTGATTCTCTTATGTTGGAGCTGCTATTCGCGCGTTTGACGGTCGTTTGGCCTTCGTTGGCTTCATCGTCTTTAAGACAGCGACGCGTCTTGGTGCCAATAAGGTCTACGCTTCTGAACCGCGGTCTGTTGCCGAAATCGAAGTGACGGATACCCCTGTCACGAGAAGAGTCTTGCATTTCTTCAGTACAAACGCTCAGACTTTCAGCATTGAGAGATCGGCCAGTCTGGACGCTGTGTCTCTCAGCTGAACGGATCCTATGTCTGAGGTTCGGCGACTGTGAGCGCATTCTCTTCATTCCTCGGCGCGTGAGAGGGTCCAGAGACAAAGGACGAGACAGGTAATTCATGATGTCTTTCATGTTACGGTTTGAAGGGAGAGCGTAACAATTTTTAATGAACTTGAGATTTGTGTCCGAGTACTTACTCAATTCGCTTGACACGTGCCGGAAAAAAGACACCGCTGGTTCATCCGCTGTAACCTCTGCTTGCCGTTTTTGGAAAGTCTTACAGTACTTAAAATTGTCCAGGTTTGTGTTAGCTTCACAGTCTTTTGTGAATTGTTGCTGCTCCGTATACTCAACCAACTCGTTGGGGTGTAACCTTGATATCCGGTTGTAGAGATGAGTGTTGTGTTTGTTTATATCGTCAATAGATTCGCTCTCTACATAGATTCACTATGCCAACACCGTTCAAATGCCATCCGAAACAGTGCATTTATTTTCCCCCTTTTTTTTTTGCGCACTCTTTCTGTTCATCTATTGAAGCGAGTTGCGCTAATAAGAAAAATATGACGTCACGTGCCTAAAATCTTTTATTTATAAAAATAAATTTATAAACCCGTTTAGTAACAAGCTTTTATGTAATAGTTTACTAAAAAGGAGAAAAAAATTATTTAGTTTGAATATTTAAAAATACACTAATATTTAAACAAATGTACTGAATAGTCCTCATCATATTGAACTGTAGGAGAAATACGTCCAACTGGTTACACAGTCAAGCATCCAGCACATAATCTGACAGACAGTCACACATCCAGCAAATGTTATGACAGACAGTCACACATCCAGCAAATGTTATGGCAAACAGTCACACATCCAGCAAATGTTATGACAGACAGTCACACATCCAGCAAATGTTATGACAGATAGTCACACATCCAGCAAATGTTATGATAGACTGTCACACATCCAGTAAATGTTATGACAGACAGTCACACATCCAGCAAATGTTATGACAGTCACACATCCAGCAAATGTTATGACACTCACACATCCAGCAAATGTTTTGACAGACAGTCACACATTTAGCAAATGTTATGACAGACAGTCACACATCCAGCAAATGTTTTGACAGCCAGATACACATGCAGCAAATGTTATGACAGACAGTCACACATCCAGCAAATGTTATGACAGACAGTCATACATCCAGCAAATGTTATGACAGACAGTCACACATCCAGCAAATGTTATGACAGACAGTCACACATCCAGCAAATGTTATGACAGACAGTCATACATCCAGCAAATGTTATGACAGACAGTCACACATCCAGCAAATGTTATGACAGACAGTCACACATCTAGCAAATGTTATGACAGTCATACATCCAGCAAATGTTATGACAGACAGTCACACATCCAGCAAATGTTATGACAGACAGTCACACATCCAGCAAATGTTATGACAGACAGTCACACATCCAGCAAATGTTATGACAGACAGTCACACATCCAGCAAATGTTATGGCAAACAGTCACACATCCATCAAATGTTATGACAGCCAGATACACATCCAGCAAATGTTTTGACTGTCACACATCCAGCAAATGTTATGACAGACAGTCACACATCCAGCAAATGTTATGACAGTCACACATCCAGTAAATGTTATGACAGACAGTCACACATCCAGCAAATGTTATGACAGACAGTCACACGTCCAGCAAATGTTATGACAGACAGTCACACATCCAGCAAATGTTATGACAGTCACACATCCAGTAAATGTTATGACAGACAGTCACACATCCAGTAAATGTTATGACAGACTGTCACACATCCAGCAAATGTTATGACAGACAGTCACACATCCAGCAAATGTTATGACAGTCACACATCCAGTAAATGTTATGACAGACAGTCACACATCCAGCAAATGTTATGACAGACAGTCACACATCCAGCAAATGTTATGACAGACAGTCACACGTCCAGCAAATGTTATGACAGTCATACATCCAGCAAATGTTTTGACAGACAGATACACATCCAGCAAATGTTATGACAGCCAGATACACATCCAGCAAATGTTATGACAGACAGTCACACATCCAGCAAATGTTATGACAGTCACACATCCAGCAAATGTTATGACACTGACACATCCAGCAAATGTTATGACAGACAGTCACACGTCCAGCAAATGTTATGACAGTCATACATCCAGCAAATGTTTTGACAGACAGATACACATCCAGCAAATGTTATGACAGCCAGATACACATCCAGCAAATGTTATGACAGACAGTCACACATCCAGCAAATGTTATGACAGTCACACATCCAGCAAATGTTATGACACTCACACATCCAGCAAATGTTTTGACAGACAGTCACACATTTAGCAAATGTTATGACAGACAGTCACACATCCAGCAAATGTTTTGACAGCCAGATACACATGCAGCAAATGTTATGACAGACAGTCACACATCCAGCAAATGTTATGACAGACAGTCATACATCCAGCAAATGTTATGACAGACAGTCACACATCCAGCAAATGTTATGACAGACAGTCACACATCCAGCAAATGTTATGACAGACAGTCATACATCCAGCAAATGTTATGACAGACAGTCACACATCCAGCAAATGTTATGACAGACAGTCACACATCTAGCAAATGTTATGACAGTCATACATCCAGCAAATGTTATGACAGACAGTCACACATCCAGCAAATGTTATGACAGACAGTCACACATCCAGCAAATGTTATGGCAAACAGTCACACATCCAGCAAATGTTATGACAGCCAGATACACATCCAGCAAATGTTTTGACAGACAGTCACACATCCAGCAAATGTTATGACAGACAGTCACACATCCAGAATATTTTATGACAGTCACACATACAGCATATGTTATGACAGTCACACATACAGCACATGATCTGACAGACAGTCACAAATCCAGCAAATGTTATGACAGACTGTCACACATCCAGCAAATGTTATGACAGGCATACATCCAGCAAACGTTATGACAGACAGTCACACATGCAGCAAATGTTATGATAGAACCTTGCCATCTCCTTATACCACATGTCAACATTATTCAGGCCGGTACGGAATTATTTTCTAATTAATTAACGGTAATTATGTAAAACAGCAATTGTCAGTCGATGGTGTTGCCCCAAACCTGCCCTCACACCCTCACAAATCCACACCTCCTGCCGTCAGTTATTCGTATCATTAGTCACTAGTTAGCCAGATAAAATAAAAAACAAAAAACAAACGTTAATGTTCGATAGGGAGTTGGCCAGATAAATTAAAAAAAAACCAAACGTAAATTTAAGAGTAAATATAAATGTCTGCGATTTTATAGTGGTTCGATCGGGAGTTGGCCAGATAAATTTTAAAAAACTAAACGTAAATTTAAGAGTAAATATAAATGTCTGCGATTTTATGGTGGTTCGATCGGGAGTTGGCCAGATAAATTTTAAAAACTAAACGTAAATTTAAAAGTAAATATAAATGTAATTTTTATGGTGGTTCAATCGGGAGTGCTCTCTCGGCCGTCGGGAAAAAATCGTCTCCAATGTTCAAATGGGGCAACCCCGTATAGTCCTACTCATTACGTGCTGTCTTGTACGTTCGCTCATGCATGCCATTACAGGTTGTTTTGTTTTCTTCTTCACGGTCGTCCCAGTAGGGTGTTCTGATTCAGTTTGAACACGAGCAGCGTGTACCGTGGGTCTCCTGTCACCCGCAGTGTTGAAACCAGTGCAGTGTAGCCTGGCCACACAGGCTCAGCCGTGTGTCAATCGCCTCCGTCTTTATCCCCTGGGGAGGGAGTAAGACCTAGCCCCTGATGCTGGCAGTTCCCGTCAACCCGCTGCGCCACCCTGCTTCAATAGATCCGCGAAGAGCACCACTCTAACAGACTGGCGGAACAGCTCTGCGGAATTTTGAAAACTGGATTTCCGGCCGGAATTCGGTTTTCAAAATTTGTTTAAAATTTTTTTTTCTATATTCGAATGTTGATATTGTATTTTTGTTTTTAGATTTTCGATTTTCGTTTTATGAAAACTTAATTTCTGTAATTATGGCTTATTGTTTTAAGCTTATAATAAGAAAGAAAGTTGTTCTTTATTTATGGATACTACAAATTAAAA
>NW_026732548.1:0-45000 GCF_028476545.2 Physella acuta | reverse complement strand
GCATCGTCTCCTCTCTTGAACGTTTCCCCTTATTGTATGCCTTATTTCGAAGGTTGTCTAGATAGGAGCTACGCAGTAACACATATTTTGCGATATAAGTATATTTATGTTTGACGGCTTTCGGTTTGTCGGCCTTATGGTCTGTCGTTGTTTTAGCTGTCGGCCTTATGTCCTGTTGGCCTTATGTCATGTCGGCCTTTCCGCTGTCGGCCTTTGTCCATGTCGGCCTTTTGTCCGTGTCGGCCTTTTGTCTTGTCGGCCTTTTGTCTTGTCGGCCTTTTGTCTTGTCGGCCTTTTGTCTTGTCGGCCTTTTGTCCTAGACCCCTAGAGACAGCATACGTTTGACCTGGATTCTACTCTGGAGGTGTGCATAAGTGTCCACGTCTCTCGTCCATACAAGAAGACAGACATGACCAGTGACCACATGAGTTTGACCTTTGTGCCAAGAGAGGTCCTTTTGATCCCATAGAACCCATCCAGAACCATGACCACACCCTGTCTACTCACTGAAGCCAAATACTGAATATCACACACGAGCTGACCCACGACGTAGCATACGCCGCTATTTAGTTTAATTCATTTTTTTTTCAGTAATTCATAATTTGTGAATTCGACACTACCAATGCTGTGACTGAAATATTTTGCTTTAAAACACTATCAGAAGCTAGTAAAGGACGATTATCCTCACCCTCACTTACCACTCCTCTCCTCCCCTCCCCCCCCCCCCCCCACCGCCTTCGTGAAAGCAACCGTCTGTGACGACAGTTTACAGACGACAATGAAAAAAGCAAGCAGAACATGTTATTACCTCCCCTTAATTTCGAATCGTTTAAAAACTAAATTATCTGCCCCTAATAATAGCCGTCACTACAATTGTAAACAGCTCACCATCAGAGTTTCTTCCAGGCATCTCTTCCCCACTTAGAGAATTATATATATGGAGTAAAATAATTTCTAAATTATTTATTTTTACAAAAGTACTCTAGTACGCCTTGAACAAACTAAACATTTTCTTGGTTGCTTCCCTTCTCTTTTCCCCCTTCCCGTACACCGATTCATTGATTGTGTGACCGCTAGAGCGACGAGACGATTGGTTAATTGGTTCGCCGCGAGCCACGGGCCGCGCGGGCAGTACCGCCTGCTTGAACTGAACGCGCACACCTAACCCACTTAAACTATTTCAGCTGCGAAGCAATTTTTAGAACTCTCCAGTGAGATTGTATTTTTATTTTCGCCCTGTGTGTGTTAGAGAATTCAAAATGTTTTCGTACGGAGAAACACATCTGGATTACATAGTTCTCACATGATGGATATATTGTAGATTCTACACGAATAGTTCATTCATAAAGTTGTAATCTTTTCACGCAAAAATGGATAAAATTGAAGGTAAGTTATTTTGACAGCGGTACTTGCTTTAAATAAATCTAACAATTATATAATTTTTGTGCCTAGGCAGCCAGTTCAAAACAAATAGTAAATACTAAAATAGTAGATCTAGATCTAAATACTACTCTACCAGACAACACAGAGTAAATAGGTCATCTTGCAGACACAACAAACACAGGTGTGTAGACACACTGTGTACCCATACAGACAGGTGCAAGTTCTGCTAATTATACCAACGACCTGTCGTGTGAACTTGAAGGATCCCAATTTGATATCAATTTTGACCTAGTTAACTAGTGCCTGAGAACTTGTTTACATATTAGATCTACATTGTGTTCGGACTTCAGCTTCCGTTACCTTTTACTTTGATTTTTTTCTTTCCATTGATAATGAAGTAATTATTATTACAGGAGTGTACTTTAGTTTTAGCAGGCTATACCATTCACTTGCCACTCTAAAGCTTATATAATATATATTCTAGATCTATCCTTTAACTTTACCTATACACTTGTTTGCATTTATAACTAGTTGAGACTTTTCCTTCGTTACCTTTTGATTGTTCATAAAGTCATTACATTAGTGATTAGTGTAAGTTTTAGCAGAATTATGCCTCTATACTCTATACCATTCACTTTCCTGACTAAAGCTTAAATAAATAATTTATCCTTTAACGTATCTAAGCCTGAAAACTTGTTTTCATTTAGAATCTAGAACTAGTTAAATCTATGACTTTTCCTTCGTTTCCTTTTACTTTCATTATTTTTTCTTTCAATTATTAATGAGTGTACTTTATATAGTGTATACTTTCCAGTATAGACATAAAACAATCTTTCCTTCACTAAACTTAATTAAGCATGTATAGATCTTGTTATCTAGTATCTATAAACTTCGTATTAAAAGGTTTTTAAAATACATGATATGTTAGATGTGTATGTTGAATCTCAATCATATGTTTTAATCAACAAAACAAAAATAGTTACACACTCAATTCAAAGACTAGGCGGTGTTCACTGCCATATCTAGATTTATTATCTAAACCTGTATTGTTGGTTGTGCAAGAAATATTTAACTTTCACGTTGGTTGTATACTGTCATCTCTAAACTAGACCTATATTCAGCCATGCCTAGATCTAGCTGGCAGTTATATTAATTAGTTGGTGTCGCATGTACTCTACCAAAGGGTTGGTTGTAGTTTTAGGTTACATAGTTACTTACTGTAATTGCAACAATATTTATATTGTTTTAACGTTGTTACTGGTTTTTTTTGTGTGACATTGTTACTAATGTTACTGTGGTAAGATTGTTACTGTAGTTTTGACATTGTTGCAGTGGCTCAACTTTGTTTTCGTGATGGTAACATTGTTACTATGGCAATAGTGCAATTTGCTACTGTGGCTGTAACGCAGCATTGTTACCTTGGCAATAGTGTAACATTGTTGCTGTAGTTTTGGATATTGTTGCTGTGGCTCGACATTGTTGCTGTGGCTCGACATTGGTATCGTGATTGTAACATTGTTACAGTGACAATAAAGTAACATAGTTACTGTGGTAATAACGTAAAATGGTTACTAAGACCATAACACTAGATCTGTCTATCCACTACAGCTCAGACACCTCCCACACACCCCCACCCACCACACACACATACCCACACCACCACCACACATACACCATCAACTCTCACCACCACCCACCCACCCTCTTCTCACCCAGACGCCATCAGCCTGAGACCTTGGCCCGTCTGTGTGTTGCTGCCCCGGGGGTCATTATTCTGTTCAAAGGCGATTCGGTGGGTTGGTCAGGGTACGGGAACAATAGATGGGGGAGGGGGGAAGAAGGGGGCGTCGCCGTGTGGCCGAGATTAAAAGATTTGTTTACATAGCATCCATCTGGACATTCGAGTGTTGAATGACCGTAGTTCACTCTGTGCTACCTAAACTTTTGATAAGGTTTGTTGTGGTAGGCACTCTTAGAATCATATGTTTGTATATCAATCATTGCTACACGGTTCGTTGTGGAAGGTACTCTTAGAAGCATATGTTTGTATGTAAGTCATTGCTACAAAGTCTGGTCATAAACTAACATTGACCACACGATTTGACTCACCGCTTTAAATTTTGGAGGGTTGTTATCATAGCACCTTATATTCATGTTTCTATATAAATAATTGCTACATAGTTTGTTGTCGTAGGCGCTCTAAGATTAATGTTTCGATATAGATTATTGGTACAAAGTCTGGTTCTAGACTAATATTGACCAAACGCTTTGACAGACTACTGCTTGTTTTGATAAGGTTCGTAGTCTAGGCATTCTTACCATCACGTTTCTATATAAATCATTATACAAAGTCTGTTTCTAAACCAGTGGTTCTTAACCTGTGATTGATTGAAACCCCAGGGGTTCGGAGGAGGTCAAGACACACCCGATAGGGTTTTGTCGGTGTGGGCGATAGAACTATTAAGAAGGGTTCAGTGAATGTGCATATGAAGTTAGTGGGGTTTGGTACCTCCAAATATAAATTTAAGAACCGCTGTTCTAAACTAACATTGACTGAATTCTTCACCAGGCTAGTGAACGTTTTGATAATGATGGTTGTCATAGACAGTCTTAGAATCATATGTTTCTATATAAATCTTTGCTACAAAGTCTGCTTGTAAACTAACATTGACCGAATCCTTCGCAAAGCTAGTTAAGTAAACGTTTTGATAAGCATTGTGGACGTCGGTTCATACAGTTCCACACATCACGTTGTTTCTCATTGTGGGTTCTAAACCAACATGGACGCCGCTGGAAAGCTAATTTGTTCTAGAACCTATTACTGTGTGCATGTGAAGAATTCAGTGCTAAATGCCTGTGGTGTATGTGATGAGTATCTCTTTGAGGTATCTCATCTGGGGTGGGGGTTTGGGGGGGGGGGAAGAGGACACAGACCCCCCCCCCCTCCCTCCTGAAGCATGTTCACCGCCTCTTACTGAACGAAATATAATTTATATAGAAAATATATACTTTTACTTGTGTCCGCCCACACACCGGAAAATTTAGCCCCCCCCCCCCTTACGGAGATATAAAAAAGTTTGAAAGAAACACTACCTGTATTGTATGTGAAAGAATGCCGTGATGCATGCCTGTGATGTAATGTCCCCTGGTGTCCAGGAATGTCCAATTAGTAGGTGTCGCTGCTAGCTAGTGCTGTCTACACATGTTCCCGTTTTCTCACGGGTCGTTGTGCTAGTATTTGCTTTGTCTGTCAGTATCCGTGCATTAAGTGACGTCATCACGTGGTCTCGTAATGTTTTGTTTATTTATGTCAACAATATTTTTGTTTTGGTCAGGTGTGATGTGTTGATATAGGGAATCTATTACTCTGGTTGAGATTAATTCTAGTTTAGTTGTGCATTTACTTGATATTGATCATATTTTCATCCACTTTGTGAAGTATCAATATTCATTGTTTTATGAGTGTATGAACTCGTATTTTAAAGCTTCATCGGAGACATTCAGATTCACGAGTAATATCAGTAAGGGCATACGGGGGGTATTGCAATGGAGGGGGGGGGGGCGTTGCACTGCGACCCCCAACAACATGTTATTAATTTTTATGACACTGCAGCTCTCTAAAATGTATGTAAATTTTGTTTTAAAAAAAAAGGCGAGTTGAGATTTAGCAGCCGATCTGCAGATAGTGAACGGGATATGAAGGGTTCCCTTTGTGTGGTTAGAGAGAGGCCTTGTAGATGCCCACCCGTGGGTTACATTTTTATCAACTGCAGGAAGTGTCAAAACTGTAGTGTCTTGGTGAAACTTTGTGTCTTGAAACTTTGTGTCACCACTGCAGTGTCTTGAAACTTTGTGTCACCACTGCAGTGTCTTGAAACTTTGTGTCACCACTGCAGTGTCTTGAAACTTTGGGTCACCACTGTAGTGTCTTGAAACTTTGTGTCACCACTGCAGTGTCTTGAAACTTTGTGTCACCACTGCAGTGTCTTGAAACTTTGTGTCACCACTGTAGTGTCTTGAAACTTTGTGTCACCACTGTAGTGTCTTGAAACTTTGTGTCACCACTGCAGTGTCTTGAAACTTTGTGTCACCACTGCAGTGTCTTGAAACTTTGTGTCACCACTGCAGTGTCTTGAAACTTTGTGTCACCACTGTAGTGTCTTGAAACTTTGTGTCACCATTGTAGTGTCTTGATGAAACTTTGTGTCTTGAAACTTTGTGTCACCACTGTAGTGTCTTGAAACTTTGTGTCACCACTGTAGTGTCTTGAAACTTTGTGTCACCACTATAGTGTCTTGAAACTTTGTGTCACCACTGTAGTGTCTTGAAACTTTGTGTCACCACTATAGTGTCTTGAAACTTTGTGTCACCACTGTAGTGTCTTGAAACTTTGTGTCACCACTGCAGTGTCTTGAAACTTTGTGTCACCGCTGTAGTGTCTTGAAACTTTGTGTCACCACTGCAGTGTCTTGAAACTTGTCACCACTGTAGTGTCTTGAAACTTTGTGTCACCACTGTAGTGTCTTGAAACTTTGGGTCACCACTGTAGTGTCTTGAAACTTTGTGTCACCACTGCAGTGTCTTGAAACTTTGTGTCACCACTGCAGTGTCTTGAAACTTTGTGTCACCACTGTAGTGTCTTGAAACTTTGTGTCACCACTGTAGTGTCTTGAAACTTTGTGTCACCACTGTAGTGTCTTTAAACTTTGTGTCACCACTGTAGTGTCTTGAAACTTTGTGTCACCACTGCAGTGTCTTGAAACTTTGTGTCACCACTGCAGTGTCTTGAAACTTTGTGTCACCACTGCAGTGTCTTGAAACTTTGTGTCACCACTGTAGTGTCTTTAAACTTTGTGTCACCACTATAGTGTCTTGAAACTTGTCACCACTGTAGTGTCTTGAAACTTTGTGTCACCACTGTAGTGTCTTGAAACTTTGTGTCACCACTGTAGTGTCTTTAAACTTTGTGTCACCACTGCAGTGTCTTGAAACTTTGTGTCACCACTGTAGTGTCTTTAAACTTTGTGTCACCACTGCAGTGTCTTGAAACTTTGTGTCACCACTGCAGTGTCTTGAAACTTGTCACCACTGTAGTGTCTTGAAACTTTGTGTCACCACTGTAGTGTCTTGAAACTTTGTGTCACCACTGTAGTGTCTTGAAACTTTGTGTCACCACTGCAGTGTCTTGAAACTTTGTGTCACCACTGCAGTGTCTTGAAACTTTGTGTCACCACTGTAGTGTCTTGAAACTTTGTGACACCACTGTAGTGTCTTTAAACCTAGCCGTAATTATTTCATCCCATCCTGTTACTTCCTGTACATTACCCCCCCCCCCCACCAAAAAACAACAGCTAATAGATTTTCCCTCTGTCATTTACACCCCCCCCCCCCTCCACCTCCCAGAATAGTGTTAGGGTTAATAATAGTGGTAAGAATGGGTTTAGGCCTAGCTATCTGATTATGGAGTTAAAAAGGTATATGTATAATAGATATTCTGAATGTAGGTAATTACCTTTGGGGGTAATAACGGTGGTGGGTAGTGACATAGACACACATGCACACCACACTGTCTTGTTATTAATATAAATCAAAGAACTGAATTGTTCCCTCCGTGTTAAGTGATTCTTTCATCTATAGTAAATTATTATTATTATTTGTAAACAAATAGAGCCGTAGGGCCAGTTTGTGAAATTGAAAAAAAAATGTAAAAACTTTTTAACAAACAAACCATCAAACATTATTTTGATGAGCGAGAAACTAAGAAGTAATATATTTTTCTTTTGTTTATTGTTCTATTTAAATACCCCAGCGGCGAATCTTTCAATGTTTATTTACATTTGGTATCTAGGTCAGTCTTACCGTACACGTGCTAGTCACGTGAGCTCAGGACATGCGCATCAGCGGTTAGACTTGATTCACGGCGCGGCTGAGTTTAGTTCCCATGGCTTGAGTCTTCTCACCCAGGGGGCGCTGGCTGCTCGGCGGGCACGTGATCCCCACCGCTAATTACATTAATGACCCGCCATAGCACTGATTGCGGTAATGGCGGCAATTTCAGACCACATGACTGGTTTTCCTGGCTTAGAAATCCTCTCAGTGTTTGGTCTGGTTCCCTTGTTGTGCACTTACTTTGTGGGACGGTGTGGCCTAGCGGTAGAGCGCTAGACTGCTAACCCGGAAGTTTTGAATTCGGGTTCAAGTCAGTAGAACATCCGTGAGTCCACCCAGCTCTGATGGATATCTAACTCACGTCAGGGGAAGTAAAAATCGGGCTGGGCATAGTGCTGACCCTACAGCCAATTCATATGCCGCGGTCACGGAAACAGGTGAACTCTACTTCACTTGTCCCATGGACCGTCAGGTTCGAAAAGGGAACTTAATACAGTTATTTTACTTTATGTGTAGGATCTTTACCTAGTTTATCCACCCCTCCCCCCCCCTCCTGTGTCTCTAAAGACCATGGAGGACTTTGGCTGCTTAGCCACCCTCTTCCACACAGACTAGTCTTCTATCTTCTTTCATATCAGGATTCACAGCTGCCGTAAGTTTGTCTTCACATCATCTGTCCATCTGAGGCTGTGTATGCCTTTTGGTAATTTCCCTTTGTGCTTTTGATGATATACCACTATTATCCCAGTAATGCACATATCTTATTTATCTTATTCCGTGAATATTTAACTTCTAGATTATAAGTCGCTTCCCTTGCTTCTCTATTGAACTATCTTGCAAACATCTAGACGCGATGAGTTGCTTCCCTTGCGAAGGTCAAGCACGAAGTTGACCTGTGGTCAGTGAGGTAATGAAAGGTCAATGTGTACAACGATGGGTTTCCCCCAATCGTCCAGGGATTGGTCAGCTACCTTGTCATGAACTCAGTTAACATGGGCATCAGGTGAATTTTTTACCTGGGGATTTGACATCCTTGTTTCAATTGAAGGAAACGCTTTATGTATCGTACATTGAAATTTCTTAAGTGCTTCGTCTTTGATTTCCGGCAGGACATACAGATATTAAGAAACTGTTTCTAGTATCGCTACTATACCCTACCCCATAATATTGGTATTTTATCAATCGGGGTTTTTGTGATGGTGTAACGGTTTTTGTTTAGAGAAGAAATAATTAACAAAGAGCTAGGTCGTTTTTTTTTTTTTTTAAATTGCCCCCAACGTATCACCCTCTCTTAGTTCTTCATTTCTCCCCTTTGTTTCTTTCTGACATTTTTCTCAAGGGTGGGGGGGGGGGGAGACACTTAAAACTTTCAGGGAGTCGGACTTAACTTAAATTCCCGTGACGCGGGAGGCTGATGAAGTGTATATTTTATTTACAAATTCTAATTCTATTCCCAAGAGTTGCATGAAAGAAACTCTACTTTTCCCCGAACTACTGAGTAGCACTTCGAAATTGCTACACTGTAGCACTTTGCCTGGCTACGTTGTAGCATAAGATCTCTGGTAGAATCGCGAAAACACTTGTGTGATCTGAGACGTTCGCTGGTCCTTATCGCCGTCAAACATCGCACGCCGGCGCTGGTCAGTTATTGGCTAATTAGTGGCTGGCGTTGACCTCGGCTTGACCTCGGCAACTTGACGGCGTTTAACCTCAAATTGTTTGGGGCTAAAGGGATTAACATTTTACGCTCTGATCCACCGTGTAAATGTTAGGATTGGGGTTTAGTACGATGACAGCAAATGTTAAGGTACTGGTTATGATATGTATGTACTTAGGCATTGTGTAAGGGTGTAATGATATTATTTAAACGGATTACAAATTGCGGATTCCTCCAAAACTACGAGGGTTGGGTGTTAACCATTACGTTAACCATCCACCAACATCACCATACAGGTATTAAATTTGGATCTTCGGGAAAAGTGGGTGTTTCAGACTAAATTTTTTTTGTATATTGTTTTGTTTGACTTTTGAGATACCCCTGCCAAATATGTTTCAATAGCTTTATCTGTTTTCTTTGGTTATTGAATCAGCATGGAACGACGTGGTCTAGCGGTAGAGAGCTAGACTTCTAAATCCGAAAGTTGAGTTGGAATCCGAGTTCGTTCAAGTCAGTAGAACGTCCCTCAGTCCACTCAGCTTTGATGGGTACTTAACTCATGTTAGGGAAATCATATTTTCATATGCTGATGTCTCTGAATCAGATGAGCTCTACTTCATCTGCCCCATGTGTCTTGGGAATGAACGTGAAAAGATTATGATTATTGGACCAGTAGTGTACTACTGTAAAAAAAATGTTATGTTACTATAGGCTTTTACTACCTAATGGATCACTTTTCTATGGCTATATGACATGTGTTTGTGTACGAAGCATTAAAGGAGTTTGTGAATTCTTAGGATTCTTTTTTTATAAAAGAATTCTGACAGTGGCGGCAACATAATACGACAGTGGCTATAGATACGATATGAACTGCAACAAATACGATAGTGACGGCAAAAGATAGACGACATTTAAAATACATACGATGGTGACGGCAACATATACGATTTTGACAATTCTACTACTGACGGCAACATATACGACGGCAGTGGTAATCCACATGATATTGTCGGCAACAATTACGACGGCAGTAGCAACAGATACGATACTGACGGCAACAATCACGACGGCAGTAATCGTGTGGACGTTTGTTATCTGTCAAGTCTGAGAGCGTCTACGACTGTCACTAAAGTTTTTTTATCCGTCTACCGGCCTACTTTAGTCGTACGACTACCTATATATCAACACAACGACTTCCCTTACGTCCGCCTATTGTAGGGCGGGTATCGTCTAGATCAACATAAATTGTTGCGGGCGTCTTTTCGTGGAGTGGTTGTTGCTAGGATAAAGTCTGTGATGGCGTTCTATTGTGTGGTGGATATAGATACAAGTGTGTGAAAGCTATAGTTACAACCATTGTATGAAAGCGTCTTTTTGTGGAGTGGCTATGGATACAATATAAGTTGTGTACATATCCGTGTTTTGGGAGTTAGGTTATAGATATGTTTATCCTGTTGTTAGTCTAACCCTCGCGCCCGCCTCGTTCTGTGTCTCCACAAGACGATACTACTAGGGCGTGTTGGGGGTCGTTGACTTTGTGTTCTAAAAATAGGAAATTTGTTTTTGTTTTTATTCTCGTTGGTGACTGGGTTATTAGATAAGTCATTGTGTATTGTATTTATGTGTACTACATGTATGTATACTATATGAATATGTACTGCATGTATATGTAGTGCCTGTATGTATACCGTATGTATGTATAACGTATGTTTGTATACCGTATGTATGTATACTGTATGTATTTGTACTGCATGAATGTGTACTATATTAATGTGCACTGTGTGCATTTGAACGATGCTATTATTTACTATGAAGTTGTGACTGCTTCATTGTATGAGCGTAGATATGATAAGATATAGAGGACAGTTGGGAAAATATGCAATGGTTACTTCATTATATATCGGACGCAGTGGTCGGATGTAGAGCGTAAGACTGCTTACCCGATAGTTTTGAGTTCGAATCCCGGACTTGAGTCCTTTAAAGTAGAGTTGATCTGTTTTAATCATATCGGCATACAGGGGAATATGTCAGCACTATTCACTGGACTAGCACTTGTTTAAAATTATTTGACCAATGTAACATTCAATATCTAATTAACTGACCACTTCATTTATTTAGTACCATGACGACTACTCGAGTATTTAATAAAGTAAGCTTAAATAGAAGTTACTCTTTCGAGATAGTCCATGGGCCAGGTCAAGTAGAGTGCACCGGTTTCTGTGCCCTCTGCCTAAGAAGGCATATAGTGCTCAGTACTTTACCTCCCTCTTGAGTTTTGGGCACGAACATGTAAGAAAGAGTAAGCCCTAATAAATTTAACGGTCTTCACGTAGCTTATTCCCTAGGAAAAATTCACAACCATGTCTATTAATCTAGTTTTATCGATTTTTACCGACACAGATTATTGATTTGTGTTATCATTTTGAAAATGTAACGGTGTTTAAAAATTTTAAGCGAATATTTGAAAGCTGTGACAATGTATAGCCAAATATCTTGTTATCGGTTAACCCGGTCTATATAAACCACTATATCCGTTAATCTATTGCTACAATACACATGTTCGCTAATCCGTATTGTATACGCCCTAATCAGTGTATTAGTTTATAGTACAGCTATTCCCGCCTGTATTTCAAGCTGGTTTTTTTTTTAACTGAATAACAAAGTATGGCGTCTGTTGTCGTTGTGTTTCGGTGTTTGGTCGAGTCTAGCATGGCCGGTCACCAGGAATCCATCGTTGCTGTTTTCATGACGGGGTTTGAAAGGAAAAAGAAATACGTGTCACGCTTCACTTGTTTCTCCAGTAACGAAAGTCTGCTTAAATAGTTATAATTTTTTTCCTTAGAATTCGGTTGGGCTGGGTTAGAGATGTGTTGTACACATGAGATGGGTTACACAATATCAGCACATCAGAGAGGGAGGGGGGATGTGAGGGTACCACACACAAACGTGAGAGGGGTTGGTCAACATAAGCACATCATGTTTGTGGGGGGGGGGGGGAGGTGAGGGTACCACACATTAACATGAGAGCGGTTAGACAACATAAGCACACCAGGTTTGATGGAAATGTGTGTATATTACACTTACATTAGCACTTATTATAGGGATTACAAACATAAGCACATCGGCTTTAGCGGAAGTGTAAAGGTAATATACAGGGGTGTTGCAAGGCGGGGGTGAAATCATCCTTGAGGGTGGGTGACACCCTGGGCTAACACACCCGACCTCGTGACGCCACTGGTACTGAACTGTACCAGAGGCACACATCAATGGCGATACACTACACAACCGCATCACGTGGGTATTAATCAACATTAATTCATTAACGGGTAGTTGATACAATTTTCATTTTCTTTTTAACCAACACTAGCCTATACTAGCGTGCTAACTATATTTGTAAACAGCGTTCTTCTGGCTACCTATATCTATAGGCCCTATATGTATTTTATCTACCTGTATAGTTATATCAACTTAACTGGCTATATCTGTAAAGATGTGCATTTTATCTTTCCTGAGTTATATGTATTTTATCTCTATGTGTAGTTATATGCATTTTATCTACCTATATATGTAGTTATATGTAATTTATCTACCTATATCTGTACAGTTATATGTATTTTATCTACCTATATCTGTATAATTATATGCATTTCATAAAAAATACTCCACTAAGATGCGGATACAGACCCAAAGCGTGTCTTAAATGTCATAGTTTTAGTCTTGTAATAGAAAATAATAAAACATGATTACTCTTTGATTTTTTTTTTGTCTTTAAAAAATGTGACTGGCCGGACTGGATTTTGTTAAAATATGAAGATTCTTCAGCTTTACTACAACGTCTTTGGTAAATTTGCTGAAGTAGTTTCCATAAGCTATGACGTGTGGGTTCCATTGGTTTGGTGACAGGTTGATGACGTGTACAAACAATGATTTAATCCCTTTTTAGTCCTGTTCATTTGATGGACCCTGATCGAAACTCCAAACCTTTTTCTTTACATCTTCTTAAGTGGAGTGTTGGCACACCAGTCATACTTAACTCGACCTCCCCCTCCCCCTTTCATCATAAGTACAGCGAACAAAGCTGGTGCCCGAGGTTACGATTCTGCCTTTCATTTCAACGTATCAAACCATTCGAAAGTCACATTTCCACATGAAACTTTTTGACTTTAGTCATATGCCTACCTACCGCCACAATCTACAGACAAACCCACCACACACACACCACACACAGCAATGTTTATATTTGTTCTCCCGGAGTTCCCCCATTCACAGACAGACACACAGACAGACAGACACACAGACAGACACACAAACACACACACAGACCAACCGACACACCACATACGCTGACACACAATGATGTTTATATTTGTTCTCCCGGAGTCCCCCCCCCCCCCCACACACACACAGACAGACAGACAGACACACAAAGCTGACGTCCAGTCACAACAACGATGAGCCGGTGCTAATCCTCTGACCCACACACGGGACAGACTATCAAAGATCCCCCGGGACATGCCGACGTTGGAGGGAAGGGGGGGGGGTGGAATGGGAGGGAGAAGAATCTCTGCATCCACATCGCCACCACAAACACAGCATCACCGACGTATCCAGCACACAGCCCAGCCACCGACTGCATACCCACGTCTTATGTAAACACACCACCAAACGGCAGACAACTCTTTTCATTCAGCTCACACAGGGAAGGGACACAACTCTTCATTCAAAAAACAAGCAGAAACCATTTGTTTTTTTAAAGCCTCGTAAATCTGATACACACAGCTAGAAAGGGGCGTAACTTCGTTGTGTATTTTGAGCTTCGCATGAAACTAAGCACTGTTTACAAAAAAAAAGCTGGTGGATTTCTTTTTCTTTTTTATTTTCTAAAACTGGGTTCGTTTAGTTTAGATCTATGTGTTTTGTTTTTGTTTTACACATTTTAACAAATCTATGTCGACTGCATTTACAAATATTACAAAACATTTTGGAATAAACCTGATGTTTAAATCAAACAGGCGTTCATCATTATGGGCCCGGGCAAAGTATGTAGAATCTATGATGTGGATTTTTTGTTAAAAAAATTATAGGTACGCCTGTATTGTAAGACCGCTTGGTAGTGTGTCAGTCGTCGGCTCAGGCACTTGTACGTCGTCAGAGTGGGTGATAAAAATATATTGAGGAAATAGAAAAAAAAAAACAACACGAGAGAACCTCATTGGTCGACTTTGCAAAGTGTGCTCAGTTATTTTTAAAAACAAAGGTATAACTTTCTGCTAGGCCTAGTGTGGTAGGTCTACTATCAAGGGTATTATATTTATATATGTACACACAAACTAAATGAATGCTCAGAATGGGACATTGGCCCTAATCATAACTTATACGTCACATGTTACGTAAGTCCGGAATTTCTTCCAGTGTCCGCCCCCACCCCCGGAAAATTTAGTCCGTCCCCCCCCCTCCTTCGAAAATATCAAGTGCACCCCCACCCCTCGGAGAAAAAAAGTCTGAAAGAAACCGTGGTTAACTCAGCTTTACTAACGAAAATAACTTGATTTTTAAATGTGTTGGAAGCCAGATTTACGTTGTATTTTTTAAAGACATTCTACAACCGCCAAGACATTAAAAGCCAAATGCCTCATTTTTAAGGCGAGACATCCTCCCCCCCCCCCCATCCCCTCCCCATCCCCTCCCCCAGCAAAGACGTATCTTTTCATTCAAATATCAAAGGGAAACAATCACTTCCGGTTCTTTGTGGCCAGCAGCTTTTGAACCTGGCAATTACCTCCCCTGTTTAAGGCTAATCACATTAACGTCGAGGGAGGAGATAATCGCGTTTAAACGGACTGACACGTTCAAACGTTGATTTCGCTGGGGGGAGATCTAAGCCTATCCGAGGATAATCTATTCAATCTCACGCGCTATAGTCCCCCTTAAGGCTTGTCGCCTGTTTTCGTTTCTGTGGTTACCGTAACCCCCCCCCCCCTTCTATTTATGTTGGATGGAAATGGGCCTCTGGATAGGTGGGCGGAGTCAAGTGATGTACCTAGCGGATAAGTCTTTGTTGGTCATTTATGGGGATTTGTGTACGCCGTGTCTGGTGTCGTAGGGCTAATGACCCGTCAGTTCGGACACTAACACCGTGACTGTCGTGTAGTTGATTGTCATTTCCGGTCAAGCGTGACACGCGGCTGGGTTGACCCTTGAGTGGACAGTTGGAAAAGGTCAAAGGTGACATCAGACAATTTGACATGAAAATGGGATCCGGGGTTTGGGAATGGCCGTGGTTATAGTTATAGCGAGACGTTGATCAGTTTCAGTACATGGTGGGATGGTTGGTACGGGCCGTGCGTAATAGGGAAGTAACAGTCTAACGTGCAAGGGAGGTAACAGTCTAACGTGTAAGGGAGGTAACAATCTCAAGTTGATAAACGTGCTTGCATGGACATTTAAGGTTCGTGCGAATCGAAGCCGGCGCGGGTATTTTGTCTCAGATCGAGGTTAATGTGGAGATGTGGTTTCAGATCGAGGCCGACGTGGATGTGTTGTCTCACGTTGAGGTTAATGTGGAGATACGATTTCAGATCGAGGCTTGGAGTTGTGGTCAGATCGAGGCTAACTTGGAGATATAGTCTCAGATCGAGGCTAACTTTGATATATAGCATCTGTTCGATGCTATAGTAGAGATGTGGTCAAGACTAATGTGGAGATGCTAACTCGGAACAGCTAAACTACCACATCTTTGCAGTAACAATATCCCGAACTGTTAACTCTGTTGGTCCTTGAAATAACTGTTTATAAAGCTGCTTCTTCGTACAGCATTCTCGCCGTCCCGATTCGACGAAAATGTCAGTACCCTAACGTTAGTGTAGCTCTAAAAATGGCCCATTTGGACTAAACATGGGATAATATGAGGCGGCACATACATGTCACTGCCTTATTTAAACTTCTTAAAAAAAGAGTTCCTGCCAGCATCATACACAGATGTTTGTGTGATTCATGTTTTATTTTACCAAAACTCCACCCACTATCTGAATCATGCGGTCCTCCTCCCCCCTTCCCCTCCAACCATTCACTTCCTTGTCTGTATCGTGTACAATTTGCGACCAGCCCCTGACTTTATATACACACCCATCAGGTGATCCATTGGTGCCCAAGACACTTGGGAGATGAAGTAGAGTTCATCTGTTTTAATTATCTCGGCATACAGGGAGATTGTATTTTATGGTCAGCACTATGTCAGGCTCATTTTGGTTTCCCCAACTTGAGTCGGGTACTCATCAGAGCTGGGTGGACTCAGGAGAAGTCCTACAGACTCAAGGGATCCGAACTCATAACTATCTGGTTAGCAGTCTACGATCTACCGCACAACCACGCCGTCATCCGTATCAAGTATTTACATCGGAATTCTATTGACTTAGATAGAGTCCTATTCCGCTTTGTTCTGACGAGACTAGCCTACAAGAACATATTTCCACTACCGACAACCAAGTGCCTGTATCGGAATTTCCGTTGCCTTACTTCTATGCTTAAATTAGAATTCCGTTGACTTCGAGTTCCAAATCGCTTTGACATTTCTGAAGATGACATACCTCCACTAGTTTAAAAAAAAAATCCTTTTCAAACCAAGCTGCACAAACGTCTGCAACAGACAACATGTTTGTGCCCCGCTCCAACCAAGCGCGACGACAGATGTCATCCGGTGGCACGGGAATGCCGAGTGTCTTCGCGGACGTACGCGCTGAAATTAATTGCTAGCTCGAGTTCCGAGTTTTGAGGCTGTACCGTTGCCAACATGGCGTCTTCTAGTTACAGCTCATGGCTGAGGAGGTTGGGTCGTTTCAACGTTATGTAATACTGACGTGAAATGAAGATAGACGGGTTGGAGGTTGACGGTTGTGTAAGTCAACCAACGTGACAGACGGAAGGTGTGAAGAATGATACGTGAGCTCACTTTTGACCCGGGGGTGGGGGATTTATTATAAGAATTAGAAATGAATTAAATTACAGTATTTTTACGTTTGGCTTCTGTGTTTAACATGTATATTTCGGGAATTATGTTTGGGGGTTGGTGATGGGGTGGGGGAAAGAGATGGCGACGTTTAGTCTACGTTGAAAAAAAGGAACTGGTGGGGAGGGGTAAAGGTTTAGGGGGGTCAGGAAGCTTAGCGCCGTATACAAGTATACTTATTCTTGTTCGCCACGTTTGAATGTATTGAATTTGTTATCGTGCTATCATGTTACATTTGTGTTGTTTACTTCTTTCTCAAAGTACAGCGGTGTTTTTAGAAAGTGGTGTTTTCAAACTGTGATGGTATTCTCAAACTGTGATGGTATTCCAAAACTGTGCTGATATTCCCAAACTGTGCTGGTATTCTCAAACTGTCCTGGTGTTCTCAAACTGTGATGATATTCTCAAAACTGTGCTGGTGTTCTCAAACTGTGCTGGTGTTATCAAAATGTGCTGGTGTTCTCACATAGTAGATGTCTTCCTAAAATGTGCTGGTGTTCTCAAAATGTGTTGTTCACATTGTAGAGGTCTTCTCAAACTAGCGGTGTACTCAAATATCTACCTAACTTCCGTTGCTTTCAAGGCGCTCTCTCAAGATTTCTCCATCTATAGCGTTTGCATACGAGTCTTCTAAAAGCAAACACTATAGAATTTTAATCTTCGTAATCCCAGCTAGAAGGAAACATAACGACTTACACAGTCCCCAGATTTTCTCAAGCCAGTAATGAAGCTACGACCTTCTTAACCGTGTTGGGCTGGTACATTTATTCGCCTGTAACGCGTGGGGAAGGGGGAATGAGGGGGTGAAGAGGCAAGTACGTAATGAATTGTGCATTGAATTCGGCAAGACCTGGTTACTCAACCGTGAACACTGTGTTGAGCTCGAGTTCTTGTCATATTGACAGGATGAGGGGGTGGGGGGTAGGTGTGTTATGTAAATCGTTTTGAATTATGCGAATTTTTTTTTCAAGACACTTAGCACAGAGTTGCTTTGCCCGTGCTCTTTAGATAGTTGCATTAGCTGGGAAAAAATATTATTTACGAAAGATCACATTTCATATTCGTAACTATTATTCATAACCAGTTTTAACTTTAGCCGTATTTAAGAAAGTCGGCTGTATAATATGATATGCTTTTTAGATCATGGGGCGTCTTTACGTTACGTTTAAGGCTTTGTAATTTGTTTAAACTTGCCGTTTAGTTAAGTAAATTCTAATTCAATACATTTGTGTAGATCTGTCTCTTGGGAGGGGTTCCTGTCATGCATGCTTGGAGTCAAGGGAGCAGAAATCAAGGATCTTTAGTAGAGTTTCTTTCAGGCACCTTTTCTGGAGGAACGGGGGATGAAGCTGCACCCCCTCCACGGACACTACCCTCCCCCACACCCTATACGAAATAGAAAATTTGTATTATTTATATTGAAAATATGTTCTTTAGCCAGTAATGTTCACCCCTCACCCGTCCCGCAAAGTCATCGTCTCATTGTACGTAATACAGGAATGATAGCATAGATTACTGGCCTTTTAGAAATGAATTGGTAAACATGTCACATAGCAATTTATATACAAATTCGGATACATTGCAAATTACATACTAGTTTATATAGATTGCAAATTACATACTAGTTCAGATAGATTGCAAATATAAATTAGTTCGGATACATTGCAAATTATTTACTAAGTTTGGATACATTGCAAATTTATACTAGTTTGGATATATTGCAAATTATATACTATTTTGGATATATTGCAAATTATATACTAGTTCAGATGGGTACCTGAATCTGTTTAAGATCGTAAAGACGGCTGGGCAAAGTGCTGACCCCACTATCCCTTCATATGTGGAGGTCGCAGAAAAAGGTGAACTCTACTTCACTTGCAATATTGGGAACTTACTTTATTTTCTCTTTAAATGAAATGTTCTTTCCAGTTTAATATAGGACAATATAAGTAGTGTCTCATACTTAAGTTGAAATGTGTGAGTAGGCTAAGAATCTATTCATATCTTAAATAAGCTGAAGTATAAAACAAAAACAGGATTTTGATCGAAAAATATATAGATTTCTGTTTCGATTCAGTACTATTTTCTAGGCCTGAATTCTCTAAGGTAAAGTTCTATAAAGGGGCGGCAACTTGTATTTCTATACACACTAGGCAAATATTTGGTCCATTGAACACACGCCAGTATATTAAAGCCCGATTCGGCGGTTCTTGGTGAAATCTTCGTGAAAAGGTTTTGAAAGGAGTCAGGTGGATTTATAATACATGGACGGGTTATCTCAGTTCTAACTGCTGGTGTGTGGGGGGATAGTATTGAGATAATGGTAGCTAGGTACTTGCGGGGTTTGTAGGGTTAATGCAGTTAAAAGTAGCTTACTACTTAAGGGATTTGTGGAGTTGTTATAGGGTTAAAGTAGCTTAGTACTTAAGGGATTTGTAGGGTTAATATAGTAAAAAAGTAGCTGACTACTTAAGGAATTTGTGAATTTATTATAAAGTTATTGGTTTCTAACTACATAAAGAATCTGTAGGTTTACTATATAGTTAACAGTAGCCTCTAAGTACTCAAAGGATTTGACTTTTTACCACATTGGGTTCAGTGACTTATTAGTGTGTTGTGGTATTTTTTCACTTGTACTATGTTACACGTTTAATTTTCTTCTCCGACGTGTAACTTTAATAACTTTTTAGCTAAGTTAATGAGTAGTAAGGAAACATTGCTACATGTATACTACAACGGAGCTTATTTCCTAAGTAATTTTACTTAAGTTATAAATCATTTTTATAACATTTCTGCATTATAATCAGCGCAAGAACATTATAATATGTATTTATCGCTTATAAGCTAGAATACACATTAATTCAATCACAGTGTTGTGAATGGACTTAAGTGTATGAGTGAGTTTGAGAGTATGTGTGTAGTTGGAGTTAATAAAGTTGTCGATGGTTTGAGAGTATGTGTGTAGTTGAATGGAGTTAATAAAGTTGTCGATGGTTTGAGAGTATGTGTGTAGTGGTGTTAATAGAAGATTATGAATGCGTAAAAAAGGAAATAAAGATGTGACGTAAGAGACAATGTTTTTGGTTGTCAGGAAGATAGTTGAGAGTTAGTCTTGTTCTTGTTGTCGTCATGTGAGGTTGTGTTAAGAAGTCTTCGTTCTGTGTCTGCTGTTGATGTAGTTGAATGGATTAATGTAATAAAATTACGGAAATGGATAGAGTCGCCTTGTCCCATCTATATTCCATCTATATCTCGTTCGTCACGTTCAGCGTCGACCCTGTACCGAAACATCACTTCGCAACACACAGTATAAAGATTATCCTAATACTAATTCGTTCAATCACAACGCGAAGATTGTCCTAATACACATTCATTCAACCACAGAACAAAGATTATATCAGTGTGTACATTCATTCAATGACAGCAATTGGATTACAGTAGTCAAATCAATTATCATGGCTTCTATCAATTTTACGCATCTTTTTTTACTTTCTCGTATATACGAAGTATAAAGAAAGTATTGAAATCTTGCAAAAAAAAAATCGAGATTTTTACAAATCTCGACGTTTTACACCTCCCTGATAAGGAAAAACATAATTTTGCAATCTTGTCCGTATGTCTGTGTGTCTGTCTATCCGTGTGTGAACACGATTACTTGAGTACCGTTACAGCTAGGTTGATGAATTTTCTAATTCTCTACCTTCTGTTAAATTTTGAGTAATTTCCGTTGACCGGAAGTAGTAATTTACGCTACTTCCGATTTCTCAAAAAACTAATGTAAATTTTTAAAGTACTAATAATATTGCGCACTATTATGCACTTTTTTTTGGCGTTCACTTGGTGTGCAATTCTTTTGTCTACGAGATTTTATTCTATTTTTAAAACTTTAAGTATTTAAAATGGATTAAAAATGATGTCTATAGCCCGAGTTCCCATCCCCTGTTATTTTATATAAGAATATTCGAGAAAGTTTTGGGGAGATCACTCCCGGTTTATTTAAATTTTTTTTTTTTTTTTGGTTTATTTAAAAAATATTTATAAAAACTACGCAATATATTCAACTCTTTGAATTAATTAATCACCTTTACAACAACCTATCTTATAAATGGTTCGCGTTGTTATACATATTCCGGTGAATGTTTTTTCTGCATTCTTCTATTTTGTCTCTAAAGCTTGAATACTATTGACATTTGTTTTGCAAAATATTTGCATTTTAATATGTATTTTTTTGTTTTCTTACCTTATATAACTTGACAACCATAATCGCAGTTTTAGTACAGTAATATCTTATTTATTGCTTGAGAGTGTATAATCTGTATGGATTATGGCCCTTAGTTGATGTCATAAGATGATTGATTGCCCCTTTTCGGGCATCTTTTTTTTATGGCTTTTTTTTTTTAACTTCACGTTTTTAATACAGTTGGGTCTTCCGTATGATGTCAAACATTGTAAAAAAAAGGAAGTTTTGGATACCTATTTTTAGATTTACTGATCAGACCAGAATGCTGTTTTACGTTGGGACTTGTAACAGAGAATGTGGATGCACTTAGTGATAATTTAGTGCATCAAATTTTAAAAACGTTTGTTTTCCATCGTTAGTTAGACAGTACATAAGACGACTGGTAACCTAGACTATTAATTGATTACCTCCCTCCCTTGTCTTATAATTATCTCAAATGACAGGTGACCTACAGACCTCTGACGTCACGTGACCTGCCTCTGTACGTCCCTCTGACGTCATGTGACCCCCACCCCCTCTGTATGTCCCTGTGTCGTCATGTGACCCTCTCTGTACGTCATGTGACCCCCCTCTGTACGTCCCTCTGACCCCCCCCCCTCTGTTCGTCCCTGTGACGTCATGTGACCCCCTTCTGTACGTCATGTGACCCCCCTCTGTACGTCTCTAAGACCACCCCCCCTCTGTACGTCCCTCTGACGTCATGTGACCCCCCTCTGTACGACACCCCCCCCCCCCCTCTGTACGTCCCTCTGACGTCATGTGACCCCCTCTGTACGACCCCCCCCCCCCCTCTGTACATCCCTCTGATCGTGAAACAAACACAGCTCCCAGGCAAACCCTTTCAAAAGTTGACTGACCTCATTGATCGCTATCGTGCAGGCCTCGTACCATCTTCGTTTACATGAGGCGGTCTCCTCGGTGTTTTTCAGTGCGTGCTTATAGTACAACATTTCTATCTGCGCTACAATACAATATGTATGTCTATATTATGATACAGTACTTCTACCTGTGTGTTGTGATACAGCACTTCTATCTGTGTGTTATGAAACAATATGTATCACTATGTGTTATGATACAATATGTATCAGTATGTGTTATGATACAATATTTATCTCTGTGTTATGATACAATATTTATCTCTGTGTGTTATGATACACTGTTTCTGCAGATGAAATGATACAATATGTATGTGTTGTGATTCAATATTCTCTGTCTGTGTTATGACTCAGTACTTGTATCTGTGCGTTATGATATAATATGTATGTGTTATGATACAGTACCTCTATCTGTGTGTTACGATACCATATGTATAAGTTATGATACGATGTTTCTGTCCGTGTGTTCTTTTGATCCAGTCTGTCTACCTATGTTCGTATGTTGTAACAAAAACAAACAAGCTCCTGTGTTAGTGTGTAGTGCCGATATAGCCCCGTCGTGTGGGTGTGTCTGTTTTCAACAGGTGTGTTGTTCAATGCTATTCAATAAGAAACTAGCCTACTTTAGATAACATCAGCGTTCTTACAGTGTCATACATGATGTGCTTGTTTGTGTGTATTAGCGCGTGTGTGTGTGAGTGCGGGGGGGGGGGGGGGTGAGGGGGTGTGTGTCTCACTCTGTATATCCTACACACCACTTAAAACTGTATTATAAACCTTGTCTTGATGAGACAACTATTACGATTTTCCTGTTTTGAATGTTAAATTTCACACCTCGCCCATCGCAAGTTTCCTAAAGGTGTCTGTCAGTGTTTGAAATACACGGTTAAATAGGCTGTGGGGTGTGTTTGAAATGTTAAATAAGCAATGTCGATAGGCCTGGTTGAAATTCGTATCGTCGACTTGAGGGGAGGGGGGGTGGTGGGGGGGGGGCGTTGTTACGTAGGGGGGAAGGGGGTAGTAGCGTTATGTTATGTAGGGCGGAGGGGGTAATGGCGTTATGTTATGTAGGGCGGAGGGGTGTAGTGGCGTTATGTTATGTAGGGCGGAGGGAGGAAGTGGCGTTATGTTATGTAGGGCAGAGGGGGGTTAGTGGACTTATGTAGGACGGAGGGGGGGGGTAGTTTAATAGGAATAGTATGCAACTGAAAGTACATAGTTTTTCATTGTAATTTTCTCTTTTTTTAATTGTTTAGCTACTTCCCCCCCCCCCTCCACTCCCCGCTTAGTTTTTTTTTTAAAAAAGCTTGTTTTGTTTCTTTGATGATCATAATAAGTCGTATCACTTCGATTACAATCAGTGACATTTGATCACATTTCGACACCCAAGAATTACTCTGTTGTAAAATATCACATGCGCACATTTTAAAACATTACACAGACATCTATAAAACATTACAGACACCTTGTAAAATATTACACAAACACCTTATAAGACATTACACAACACCTTCTAAAACAAGACACATTGTAAAACATTACACAAACACCTTCTAAAACAAGACACCTTGTAAAACATTACACAGACACCACCAACACCTTGTAAAAAGTAGCACAAACACCTTGCAAAACTTTACACTAACACTTTGTATAACATTACTCTAACACCTAAAACAAGACACCTTGTAAAACATTACTCAGACACCCTGTTATTGTGTGTAGACTATCTCTGATCACCTTGTGGCACTCAGCTCATTACGAATTCATATCACGATGTGGCATGCTGAATTTACGTTGTACTAAACTCGTCCAGTCTAAGTCCATGCTGTAGTAGGGTGACGCCTTTTCACCTCCCGTCAGATGTTACAACTTAACTTAGTCCATCTTTTGTAGCTCATTAATTCAGTTCACAAATTCATGATTCACTAATTCAAGGTTCACCTATTCATGTTTAATAGATTCATACTTCATTGATTCTCGATTCAAATATTCATGTTTTGTTGATTCTTAGCTCACCTTTTCCTGTTTCACCGATTCATCGAATTAAATGTGCAGGTTTCACCAATGTGCTGTTCATCAATTCACAGTTCACCTATTCCCGTTTCACCTATTCCCGTTTCACATTTGCAGGGTTCACCAATATACTGTTCACCTATTCACAGTTCATCCATTCCTGTCTCACATATTGTCGTTTCATCTATTTCAGTTTCACCTATTCCCGTTTCATCTATTTCCGTTTCTCCTATTCACAGTACATCTATACCCGTTTCACCTATTCACGGTTCATCTATTTCCGTTTGTAGTGTTCACCAATATACTGTTCGCCTATTCACAGTACATCGATTCCTGTTTCACCTATTCCCGTTTCACCTATTCCCGTTTCATCTATTCCCGTTTCACCTATTCATTTTTCATCTATTTCCGCTTCACCTTCACAGTACGTCTATTCCCGTTTCACCTATTCCCAGTTCACCTATTCCCGGTTCATCTATTCCTGATTCACCTATTCCCTTTTCACTTATTCCCGTTTCGCTTATTCACGATTCATCTATTCCCGTTTAATCTATTCCCCTTTCACCTATTGTCGTTTCACATTTGCAGGGTCCATTAATTCATGTTTCCCCAAATGTACTCGGCTCACAAGGCACACCCTTGTTTGCGGAGAATTAACTCTCAGGAATTATTCCAGTCACGCGCTAAAGGTTAATCACCCCTGACCTACCGGAGTAAACAAAATGGCCGTCTAAAGCGGGGAGGTGGGGGGTAGTTTAATTCCCCCTTAGTCTGGCTGGGTTAATTACGTGCTCGACATAAGTATCACAGTATGGGGTCGGTGTAGGGTGAGGGAGGGGACGCTGGGGTGGGGTTCGTGGGCTTGATTAAGTGCGGTTGTCGGATGTAGGGGGAGGGTGAGGGTACAAACGGGGCCATACATTGGTGGGGGGTGGTCTTGTGTGACAGTAGACGGAGGGGGTGGGGGGTCTTGTCCAATGTAGGAGCAGGTCTTGTTTTTTAGGTGGGGGGGGGGCGGGGATCATACCCTACGTATTGTGGGGGGGGGGGTGTGCTTTGAGGATGTGGGATGGAGAGGGGGGGTGGGGGCGCTCATGTTAATGGCTACAAACGGAGTCATAAGTAATTGGGGGAGAGGTGGTCGCGTGGTGATGAAGACCCCGGGGTGGGTGATGTTTTTTGTGAGTAGGGGAAAGTGTGGTTTTCATAATGAGGTGTCGTTATTAACTAATTCTGTGTTAGCATTGTTGACATGTAACGTGTTAGTTTAAACCTCAATACAGATAGGCGTGTGTGTTAAGTGTGTGGATGTGTGTGTGTGGGGGGGGGGGGGAAGAGGCAGTTTGTATGTGGTGGTCAATTGTGGGGGTGGGGGTCGTCAGTGAAGGATGGGGTAGATTGCGAAAATGGGGTATTTTGTGATGATGGGGTTTGTTCGTGAACGATTTGGGGGGGGGGGGGGGTAGTTTGTAAAGGGTGCTGAGATCATTTGTGTGTGGGGTGAGGGTCTATTGTAAGGACTGTGATCCCTGTTATAAAAAGCTTGACCCCTTTCTCTGTACAAGAATATACAGCATCACCATAGTCCGGATGTACTAGAAGGATATATCAACATTCGTTTTAAATACTTAAACATCTCTACGAAACGTTTGTGAGTACTCATCACGATTATACAATTATTTGCGTTACACTCACATGTACTAATTAGCGAGTTGCGTATATGCTTTGCATGGAGCGTATGTTGGTAATGTGTGTAGGATAAAGGCATTGCATATACAATAACACATGTTGTGTTTTGCAGAGTACATTCCTATCTCAGTTTTACAATAGTCAGCTGTATTTTTGTATTCGATTTTTTTTGCTCCTCTAATACCACTGCGCATGCTCGGGTTATAAATAGCATCGACGACACGTGACAGATGAGTCAATACCGCTAGGCGTAGGTCTACGTACGGGTTTGTTTGTGTGCACTACGTAGTTCCCACATTGAGTGTCACATGATCTATTTTTAGAACTGCAGGTGGGGTTGTGTTTGTTTTTTTTTTTTTTTAATTACTTCCTCGTACTATAGTGTCTCCTTACAAGCTCAGCGGAGTAATTGCATTTTTTTTTCGAAATTCCCAATAATCGACAACATAGCGGGCTTAGCCCGAGCTAGTATTTCATGTTGGATGTGATTAAATAACCTGCGAAAAACATTTATCTTAAAACTACCAATGTTACGCAAATTTATCTGGCCACTGAGGGTTACCGCGTTGTAATCAATAGCCTCTGCTACTTGAGTAAAGTTGAACCGGGTCGAGTTTATCGAATTAAATTTAGTTTGATAAGGGGTCATCCATTTATGACGTCCACAATTTTTTTGGATTTTGGACCCCCCCCCACACTCAAAAATCCACTCTCTTATAAAAGTCGATACGCATCCAAAAAAGTCAATTTTTTTCGGACCCTCCCCCCCCCCCCTCGTGTGGACGTCATAAATGGATGACCCCTGATGTAATCAAGTATAACAAGTGGTGTCACTAGATCGAATGTCACCCGGTTGAGTAAATTAAGGGTGTCTGACTACTCACCTCAACAGTTTTGCATTTTTTGTTTGGTGTTACTAACAGCCTACTTACTAAAAAAAAAACTACCAAAAAAAAATAATTCACATACATTTTACGATTTTTCTATTTAGTGTAACTCTCCCATAAATTGTATCACCCGGTGCACAAAATGCCCCCCCCCCCCCCCCCTTGTGACGCCACAGAGCTTATTGTGCAAAAATTCCGAGAAATTGCGAAAAACCCTTCAACGAGACCCGCATGAAAATGAGGACGAGAAGAAGCGAGATTTAATGTGTATACGAGAGAAGACAAAACCAAGTGACCTTGTTGTATGTTTTTTTTGAAAATCCATTTCGGGTTTTCCCATGTGATCGATATAAAAAGATGTACTTTTTTTTCGCTGAAAGTTTTGGACTTTGTTGTATGATCCGAGGGTTCTCAACATTTTTTGATTTGGTTGTGTGATACAGGGTTTCTCAAACTTGGCTGATGTTGTTTTATGATACAAGGTTTCTCAAACTTTCCTGACTATATATATTGTATGATTTCTCAAACTTTTCTGATTTAGTTGTATGATACGGGGGTTCTAAACCTTTCTGATTTGGTTGTATGATACGGGGGTTCTAAACCTTTTCTGATTTGGTTGTATGATACGGGGGTTCTCAAACTTTTCTGATTTTGTTGTATGATACAGGGTTTCTCAAACTTTTCTGATTTTGTTGTATGATACAGGGGTTCTCAAACTTTACTGCTTTGGTTGTATGATACAGGGTTTCTCAAACTTTTCTGATTTTGTTGTATGATACGGGGTTCTAAACCTTTCTGATTTGGTTGTATGATACGGGGGTTCTCAAACTTTTCTGATTTTGTTGTATGATACAGGGTTTCTCAAACTTTTCTGATTTTGTTGTATGATACGGGGGTTCTAAACCTTTCTGATTTGGTTGTATGATACGGGGGTTCTCAAACTTTTCTGATTTTGTTGTATGATACAGGGTTTCTCAAACTTTTCTGATTTTGTTGTATGATACGGGGTTCTAAACCTTTCTGATTTGGTTGTATGATACGGGGGTTCTCAAACTTTTCTGATTTTGTTGTATGATACAGGGTTTCTCAAACTTTTCTGATTTTGTTGTATGATACGGGGTTCTAAACCTTTCTGATTTGGTTGTATGATACGGGGGTTCTCAAACTTTTCTGATTTTGTTGTATGATACAGGGTTTCTCAAACTTTTCTGATTTTGTTGTATGATACGGGGTTCTAAACCTTTCTGATTTGGTTGTATGATACGGGGGTTCTCAAACTTTTCTGATTTTGTTGTATGATACAGGGTTTCTCAAACTTTTCTGATTTTGTTGTATGATACGGGGTTCTAAACCTTTCTGATTAGGTTGTATGATACGGGGGTTCTCAAACTTTTCTGATTTTGTTGTATGATACGGGGGTTCTAAACCTTTCTGCTTTGGTTGTATGATACGGGGGTTCTCAAACTTTTCTGATTTTGTTGTATGATACAGGGTTTCTCAAACTTTTCTGATTTTGTTGTATGATACGGGGGTTCTAAACCTTTCTGCTTTGGTTGTATGATACGGGGGTTCTAAACCTTTGTTCACGGTCAACTACTTGAAGCGCCCAGGCAACATCCCCTATATCTTTGTCGAGATAATCCCACTCTTCCGCCGGGATTATCGGCCAGTGTTTGATGTTATTGTTGTGATCGGCTTAAGGTCACGTGACCAGGTGATCACGTGACAACAACCACACCAGGTAACCGAGACGAGGAAAGGGCTAGTCGGGGAACTACAGCACTAATCTTAGAAAAAAAATCTCAAAGCCGATAGTTTTCAACAAAGGTTTTACTCAGGTCTGACTATATTTATTGACCATGCTTTTTTGTGATCTTGTAAAAAGATAGTGTGTGTGTGTGTTGGAGGAAGAGGTGGGGGGGGGGAGGGGAGGGTGCAACACACCCGTTTTGAATTTCTCTAATAAATTGGTAATGTGAGATGGGTGCTTTATTTCACGGTGGATTAGGCGTTTCGAGCGTTAAATAGGATGTTTTAACTAAGCTTTGGGCTAGTTTTGTCGAGGGATGGAGCGACTTATCTGATAGGTCCGGGAAAAAAATAATAGCGGCACCGCACCAGACTTAAAAATTTTCACAGTGCAATTTTTTGTTCATCCATAAAGGGTCGACGTGGTCGAGTCGGTAAAGCTCATGGTTGCTAAACCGAAAAGTCTCGAGTTCGAACCCTCGGGCAAAAAGCTCATGGTTGATAAATTCGATAAAAAGTCTCGAGTTCAAACCCTCTGGCAGATAAGGCTCGATCCCTTCCAACACTAAACATTAAAAACAAAGTAGAAGAAGAAGTTCATCCATTCAAGAGGAACGTTGCATACAAAGTCACGGGTTACTTTACAAATTGCAATACAGGCCTGCTCTAATTAAAAAAAAAACAAATCGGAAGAGTTTATTAAATAAAAGACTTTTTAAAAATCAAACCACAAATAGACCAATTACAGCACTGATCTGGTGCCCAATCGAGATTTTTCTTGGTGGTCTAGTACATCCTAGTCTTCCAATTCTAAACTTTTCTCCTATAAAATGCTAACACTTGTGTTAAACCACCACCCCTGTGTTAAACCACCACACATGTGTTAAACCACCACGCCTGTGTTAAACCACCACGCCTGTGTTAAACCACCACATCTGTTAAAGCACCACACCTGTGTTAAAGCACCACACCTGTTACACCACCACACCTGTTAAACCACCACACCTGTTAAACCACCACATCTATGTAAAACCTTCCCACCTCAACATATTTTAATGTACTCAAATATTTAAAAAAAAAATTCTTGTCACCGGTGATGGGTTTTTCCCACGAGTTTAATTAATTATGTCAAGGTCACTGCCATAACGCCACAGCAATCATTAGAAGGAAATAAAAACGACGGGTGCAGCTTGACTAAGCGGAGGTCATTAACCCCGTAATTGCTGTCTGGCTGTAAAAAAAATAAAACGCTGGCTGGATAATACTGGCACCGGTGAAGATAGGGTTAACGGAATAATGGATGGGGCAGTGTTTCTGTAGTCGACGTGACAGACCGTTTTGTGGCGTGATATGATCACGCTGCGTGGGCAGAGGTGCGGACAGTGAGTGACCGTAATAAAATGTCTTGATTGGTTTTGGCTATTCGCTCACCCGAACGCGATACCCCCATTATGTGTTGCGGACTTTCTGTTTTAGAGAGTAGAGGCAAAAAGTGTCTTAGCGCTTGTTTTATTTTCGGGAAAATCCCAATTACGTCTAGTGAATTTTCTTCAGTGTTTTAAAATTAGAACTCCGAAAGGCTATTAGAAATGGAGTTACAATAGTCTCAACGGGGAATAGTCTCAAAACTATTCGAAAGGCCAATTAAATATTTAAAAAACATGTACGATGTTGATGAAATAAATGTGTTTATACAAATCTGACTGTTTTATTTGCGTTGGACTTCAATAAAGAAAGGATGTAATTGATGTTTTAAGTATTTTCAGTAACTAAGCAAAATTAAAATAAAAAGCCAAAAAAAAATTAATTGTTTATATTTATCACAGAAAATGGAAAAAAAATGGCAAATCTTTAAAATTTGCATCGGCAAAATTTTAAGTACAAATTACTGAGGTTTTTTTTTTTCCCGAAGATCGATCATGGAGTTCTTGTACAGCCAAGCAATATTTGTCTTACGAAAATGAAACGTCCGGTTATAACTTAGGCATGATAAAAATAAATAGAAATGTGGTCTTGAATTTAAAAAAAATATATTATCAAGTTCTCTGGATTTGCAACTTTTATAACATTGATTCTAAAAATATTAAATTTCAGAATTATTTTTAGGCTTCACAAGTTTTTATTTTTAAAATTATTTTTACAATCGCTTTGATTGCAATATAAAAAAATACGTTTAAAAAAATAATCCTTGTCAACAATATGATGGAAGGACTCGTGAAATCGGCGGTCGTGTCCATTGAACATGTAAACTTTCTCAAAAGCTGTGGGTATTTGTCTTGGTGGTAATGTTGACGTCTGAAGAGCTGGTGACTCGAGTTTTCAAGTGTGGGTTCAATGAAATGAATGGAGGAGGTGTGGTGGTGATTGTACGAGTGTGACGTCGGTGATTGATGTGTCGCCCCCCTCCCCCTTACCTTACGCCTTTTGTTGTGGCTGTTTACTTGTCAGAAGTCAACAGTTCTCTGGCTTTATTGGGGCACATTCGGGGGTTAGAAAGGTGTTGTTAAGGCCACGCAATTAACTACGTCCTATGTAAGCTGGTGAGAGGGGGGGGGGGCAGTATTTATATAACGTAGGAGTGGGTAGCTGCCTGTCCATACATTTACGATGATGTGGAGTGTATGTGTGTGTAGGGGGGGGGTGTAGTCGTGTACTCGATCAACAATCACATCTTATAGACTGCTATAATTTCCCAAAACTTGTATCGTTAAATTAAACACATTCTTAAAATCTTCTTTGTTTAAACCGTATTATTGTATTCTTGTTTTTTTTTTTTAAGTTAGCTTGAGGGGGGGGGGGGAGTTAATTGGCTTTGTTCGTTCTACTATTTATTATACAATACAATTTACACTATACAATACAATATTACACAATACTTAACTTGTATAGTTAATGCCATTAAATGGGGAGAGCTGGAAAGAATTCTGCTTATAACTCTTATACGTTGAGTTACACAGCAACACTGCCAATCAAGACCCATGCAATCGTGACTATATAAAACAAACATCAAAGACATAAAGATTTGATGTGCGCTAAAAATACATTTGGCTTGTGATAGACCAAAACGTACCCTTCAAAAACCCTAAGCTATTTCCCCCCGTCCGCGTTTTTTAACACGTTTTTATTAACTCAGCTTCGCGTTTGTGTGTTTGTTGTTAAAATTGACATCGAAAATTAGCCCACTTCTGATTGTTCTATAGTTCTGAAATTTGGCATGCAGGCTACTTTCGCCTAACAATTTCAGATGCAATCATAAAAACTAGCAATTAGAGACCGTAATAAGCTTAATTTAATTACGCCCAAAGGACCATAAAATTGAGGACATGATTTCTAAAGATACCGACAAGACTGGAGGCTTATGGACACAGTTACTTCGGCCCCAATCGATGTGAGCGCGCTGGCCGTGATCGTATAGTGGTTAGTACTTCGCGTTGTGGCCGCGACAACCCAGGTTCGAATCCTGGTCGCTCAAGATTTTTTTAGTCCGTGTATTTATAAACACTTAGTCAATTCATACTTAATCAAGTCATTAGATAAAGTAGAAAATAAACTATATAAAAAACTTTTTTAAAAACCACGTTTTTCATGTGTAGCAACGGACTAAAAAGGAGAAAATAAAATACTTAAAAAAAACTTTTTAAAAAACCACGTTTTTCTTGTGGACTAAAAAGTAGAAAATAACTATTTACATACATTTGATGACAAAAAACGTGGGTCGGGCAGATGGGTCGGGAAATTTGATGGTGAACGTACCCACGTTTTTTGTCATCAAATGTATGTAAATAGTTATTTTCTACTTTTTAGTCCACAAGAAAAACGTGGTTTTTTAAAAAGTTTTTTTTAAGTATTTTATTATCCTTTTAGTGAACAGCAGCCTTAACCAAACAAGACTCCGTGAACTTCATTGTTTGTCTGCCCTTTGATAAGCAAGAGTTATCTTTCCGTTTTACCCATCGCAGTTGGAAAACTGATCCAACTGCTTATCAAAACGCTCGTTCATTAACGCTGTTGTGCTCACATATTTTTTGGCGTGTCTCCTATTGTTTACATGCGTCACCGGGACTCTGGAAATTTTGGAACGACGTGGAACTCGACAGCGGTCTCGGCGGATGTGGAGTTTACCCCACCAAGGGTCTGGGGATGAGTCATGGTTGCGTCACTTTCACGTGTGAAAGTACTCTGAGTCGAACAGTGCAGAGACATGGGAGTCTGGTGTAATAGTATTTTATGTGGTGGGGAATAGGAAGACACTTAAATTTGTGGGAAATAACAAAGACACTTAAATTGATGGGAAATATGAAGACTTTTAAATTGGTGGGAAATAATGAAGACACTTAAATTGTTGGGGAAATATGAAGACACTTAAATTGGTGGGAAATAAGAAGACACTTAAATTGGTGGGAAATAAGAAGACACTTAAAATGGTGGGAATAATGGCAGTATTTAGTTTGATGTGAAAATATGAAAGTGGTTATCTTGATAGGAAAACGTGAAAGTATTTAAGCTCATGGGAAATAGGAAAATACTTGTATATGAAGTGCGTTAGTGGAGTTTCTCTGTGGTGGGCACTGACACCCCCTCCCTCCCCACCTCCCAGCATGCCCACGTCCATCCCCAGAAATAAGCCCATATTACTTAATTGGCATACCTGTATTTTTAATTATATCCTTTTTAAAAAATGTACGACTACAATTTAAACAAAAAAAAAGCAACTATAATAGACATTTTATGGCGTTTTCTGAATATTTTTCGCCGCTACTATTTAGTTGTTTTATTTTCTACTTTTCAGTCATTCATAATTTGTGAATTCGACAGTACCAATGCTGCCATTTGCTTTAAAACACTATAAGTAGCTCGTTAAGGACGATAACCCCCCTCCTTTCCCCAACCCCTACCCCCCCCCCCCGTGAAAGCAAACTCCTCTAAATTACCTCCCTTAAGTTTAGAATCGTTTCAAACTAAATTATCTGCCCCTAATAGCCGTCACTAAACCCGGCTCTACGATTGTAAACATTTAGCGTGAACCACAGCTCACCAGGCCATGTAGGGGTGGGGGTGGTAGGTAGCGCGCTTACAGCTTCGTGTTTTCTATCGTCTCCAAGAAGAGAATTATATATATAGATAGAAGATAGAAGATGCTACCCTAAGTCAGCAATAACGCACACTAGCACTGAACTAAACCGTAACACTTATCATATATTTGAAAATAGCAACAGAATATAAATGTTTTAAATAAATATTAAGATAAAAACTGCACACACATTAAAAATATATTTAATCTCCAACATCCACAGGATGCTACCCCTCATACCCCTACCCCTCATACCCCTACCCCTCTTACCCCTACCTCTCATACCCCTACCCCTCATACCCCTATCCCTCATCCCTCTACGCCTCTTACCCCTACCCCTCATACCCCTACCCCTCATACCCCTACCCCTCTTACCCCTACCTCTCATACCCCTACCCCTCATACCCCTATCCCTCATCCCTCTACGCCTCTTACCCCTACCCCTCATACCCCAACCCCTCATACCCCTACCCACCCTTTAAATGGCCCGTGCCTACCTTGAATTTAATGATGTATCCAACACCTTATCAGTTGCACGGACACATTTTTTTCTAACTAGACATTGATAACTTTTCTTAGCATTCGCATCAGTTATTAGGCCTAAACTTATATTTTTCTAGCAAGATACAGATAACTTGTCATAGCACCCTCATTGGTTATTAACCTTCTAGATAGAGCTGAGATTTGGAATCTAGGATTGAGCGGTTATATCATAATTTATACCATGATTTTTTTATTTCTATTTCGGTAATTCTTGTCTTTTTTCAAACTGCTTATATCATGATTTTTTTTACGTCGTCGTTCTTGCCTTTTTCAAACTGTTTAAAATTAATTAGTAACCAATTTCTATCATAACAAATGCTATTTCTGCTAACAAATTAATACTTCTGCTTAATTAATATTGGCTAAATACATAACGTTTTACTTATTACATTTATTTTATCAATACAATCTCATGTTAGTTGTAAGCAGTATTTTGGCTATAAAACTTCAGGGCTAGATTATGTTGCTTTGGTAATAAAAATATTTTTTGGCTATAAAATATATTTTGGGTGATTTAGTTTATTAGTTATAAAATATTTCTAATATAAAACATAATTTGATTATATTTAATATTGTATTGGTAATAATAATAAAAATATAGGTTAAACAATATTTTGGCTTATAAAAATATTTGGCTATAAAACATGTTTAATCTGAATCTTAATTGGGAATAAGTAAATATTTTATATAAAACACGTTAAGGCAAAATTGTGTATATTTTGTGTTCAATATTTCGGCTATAAAACTCTTATTTTGGCTGTAAAAATATGCTTTGGCTGTAAAAATATGTTTTGGCTGTAAAAATATGTTTTGGCTTTTAAAAAAATGTTTTGGCTGTAAAAACAAGCGCTGACCTTCATTTACCTGAGCAAATGAACCCAGGGCCTTCCAAAAATAACCCGCCCTATCTACCCAGCAGATTCTGGGTTAGTCTTTGATTCTGGGTTCTCCTAGCAGACCTAACCATGTTCCGCACATTTTTACCTCCCTTGGCTGAACTAAAGGGAGGGAACTCTCAGTCTACACAACTTACTCTCGCAACGATGGATGTGTTTTCGGTGTGATTGTGCCGTGATTTGGCGTGTTGGTTGGATGATTATTTCCCTTGATTGTTCGGAATTAGTGTGTGTTGATCAGATCTTAGATTATTTTTTTGTTGTAGTTCGCACTGTTCAACTTGTTATGGTAATGTTGGTTTAGTCGCGCAAGACTAGGTTTTAAGATTTTGATGTAGGTGAGTTTGGGCTAAGGGCAAGGCTATTTTCAGTTCAAAATACTAAGCAATATATTATATTTTAAGTGTTAAGACTAAGCCAGTTAAATGTGTTACTTTTACTTTTGTGAGTTAATTCAACATAGTTTTTTGAGTTATCTCTGATTTAGTTCTCTGACTATTTGACACATTCAAAACACGAAATACACATTTTGTTATTTTAAACAGTATCTATAAGAAATGTAACTTTGTGTTTTGCGAAAGTGAAACATCCGTTTTGGTGGTTGACTCGTAGTATATCGTCTACTGGGACGGAGTGGTTGGATGTTAGAGATCACGATGGCCAACCTGAAAGACTTTTTTTTCGGATCCCTTGCTTGAGCTAGTAGAAAGTCCATGAGTCCACCCAGCTCTGATGGGTATCTGACTCGCTTTAGGGGAAAATAAGCTGGCTGACCACTACCCCCCCCCCCCCTTCACTACACCTGTATACCTAGGTCATTAAAAAACGAATGAAATCCTCTTCATTTGCCTCGCGTGTGTTGGGCACGAATGGGAAAATAAAAATCATGACGATGTTGCCGTTGAGGGATGCTAGTTAAACGTAAGCTGAGATTATATCTCATCATACACATCTACACATCTCCCAAATTCGGGTTATGCCTAAAATTCTTTTTTTTTTCTACTGTGTTAAACCATGTTATCTTTTACCTATATCATAACCATCATCATCTTATCCCCTTTCTGCCCAAGATATATGGAGCAGGTGAAGTAGAGTTCATTTGTTTCAATGACCTTGACATACAAGGGGATAATGTGGTTATCACTATGGCCAATAGCTTAACGAAATGGGTTACATTTGGTAAGGCCGATAGATAGCTATTTTGGCACCTTGTAACGGAGAAGAGATAACGTAATTTACACTGTATTTTACAAGACGACTCTTTACTTTAAGATCAGCACCGTTGCACTCTGAAGTCGCTCAAGTACCCTCATACCTCCCTCCATCTTCATTACCCACCTCCTCATCGTTTACCCCCCCCCCCCCCATCCCCCACCCTCTACCTTTTTCTGTGACGTATTTCGAGTATTCCTGTACATTCTGGCACATTCCCACTTTCTCACCAGCCATTCTTGTTCGGGAGTTGCCAGATAATTTTTTTTTCTTCTCCATACTCCGCGACGTCATCTGTTTCTTGTTACTTCCATTCATGCTGACGCAACAAGCGATACGCACACATGTGCGCGCCTCTTTGCTCACGCCATCGCTGTGTGTTGTTTGGGTTATAAAAAAAAAACGACATGAAAACATGGAATGTTGTGGAGGATAGGTTAGAGTTAAGGCTAAGGCTAGGTAAGGGCAAATGTTCTTATACAGGGAGTTACACATTCCATTTTTTTTTTACGAAGTTAATCAGTAAATTCATGCCCAAATGAAATGAATGCAAACCAGTATACTATTGAGTGCTATATCCTAGTTGACTGTTTCCATATGTTACTGTATTACCGTCGGATCTTGTCCAGATAAACCCCTTCAAAAAAGTTAACCCCCGCCACTCAAGGTTATAAAAAAAAAGAAGAAATGCAGCGTACTCTTAGTTTTTAACCCTGACCTAAACCCTAACACTAACCATAACCCTAACCTTAGACTAACCCTAACACTAACCCTAACACTAACCATAACCCTAACCTTACACTTACACTTACACTAACCCTAACCCTAACCCTAACCCTAACACTAACACTAACACTAACCATAACCCTAACACTAACCATAACCCTAACCTTACACTAACCATAACCCCAACACTAACCATAACCCTAACCTTACACTAACCCTAACACTAACCATAACCCTAACACTAACCATAACCCTAACACTAACCATAACCCTAACACTAACCATAACCCTAACACTAACCATAACCCTAACACTAACCATAACCCTAACACTAACCATAACCCTAACACTAACCATAACCCTAACACTAACCATAACCCTAACACTAACCATAACCCTAACACTAACCATAACCCTAACACTAACCATAACCCTAACCTTAGACTAACCCTAACCCTACCCTAGAGCTGATAAGGAGTTGCGTTTATGGCGTGCATTTAAACATTCAAATGTCTAGACATCAGAAGTAGGTCAAGGTTGCATGCGTACATCAAATTGAAGCTGGCAAAAAGTGGCGGGGCTTAACTTTTCGCCCGTGTACTTTTTGCATTAGTGGCGGGGGTTATCTGAACAAGATTCCGACTGTCTATGTTACGACTTGATTGTCTAGATCTCCTGTATGGGTACTGACCGACAATGTTATTAAAAACTACTAAATCTTAACAACATATTCTATTTTCTTATTAATCTGTTTCCTACTGCGTTTTTTTTTTTACTTCATAACCCGAATAGCTAATTTAAAAACAATTTAAAATAGAAATAAAATACTAATCACCTTATTATGAATAAATAAAATTAATATTCTTTTAAAAAAAGGATATTCCCAAATTCACCCCCTCCCCCACTCCCTCATCTCCCCCCCCCCCCCCCACTCTCCCAATCCAACATTTCAGTCAAACGAAAGCTGGGTGAGTCTGATTTTACTGACGCACCCACTCCCCCCATCCCCACGTAAATCTTCCACGCCCATATGTACCAGCCCAGCCCTTCCCTATCACAAACCCACCTGCCACCCCTTACCCTCTCCCTACCGCCTGTATGCGCTAACACTATCTAAACCTTCAGCACGTGCATATAGAACAAACACGCACATGGCCAAGACTACATAGACGAGTACTCGTGCCATATCCCCCATCTAACATCAACTGCTCACCCTGTTCGGCCTCACGTGTTTCCCGTTTCCACAGTGCCGCTCCCATACCATGCTCAGCCTCGTTTTGAAATTGACCACATACAACGTAGTCACATACATACCACTATGTCACATATAGTTCTCACAGTCATACAATTCTAGCAACAATGGTCACATTACAGTGTAATGTCCACGTCATTCTCACAGCCACATACAAAGTAGAGTCACATACATGATTACCATAGTATGACATATAGTGCCTACTCACACAGTTCTAGCCCGTACAAATTACACCCATATAAGATCATATATCCATACATCCCACTGGGCAATAAGCCGTAATGTCTCATACATCGTATCGCATATATTTTCCCCTCATATTGCACGGCCTTATAAACACACTGTTCCACACATCGAACTGCTCCATACATCGAACTGCTCCATACACCGCATTGCTCCATATATCGAACTGCCCCATACATCGAACTGCCCCATACTTCGAACTGCCCAATACACCGAACTGCTCCATACACTGAACTGCTCTATACATCAAACTGCTCCATACATCGAACTACCCCATACTTCGAACTGCCCAATACATCGAACTGCCCAATATATCGAACTGCCCAATACATCGAACTGCCCAATATATCGAACTGCTCCATATATAGTACTGCTCCATACATAGAACTACCCTATACATCGAACTGCCCAATACATCGAACTGCCCAATACATCGAACTGCCCAATACATCGAACTGCCCAATACATCGAACTGCCCAATACATAGAACTACCCCATACATATTACTGCCCCATACATAGTACTGCTACAAACATCGAACTGCTCTATGTGCAAAAACTCAAAGCGAAAAGTACAGTATACACGGCTGTAATTACTATATAAGTAAATATATCTGTAATTATCATTAAGAAATCAATATGGTTTTTTGATAGCATGGTAGTTACAATTAGCATCATGAAACAATTCACTGCATTGTTGAAACTAGATAAAAATCGTTTATTTTACATTGAATATTTAGTGTGATAGTTACTTCCCTTTTATAAAAAAAAATCTAAACAATCAGGGAATACAACTCACAGTTTTACTCTCAAAGTCTTCCAAAATAAAATATAAGAGTAATAAATTAGAAAAAAATGACTTTATATTTTGATTGTATGTATAAAACATAAATATTAAATCATGATATGAATATGTGCCTGTTCTTTATCCATGTTTTATATTTAGAATTCATATTTGGCTCTAATCTATATTGAAAAGCGTTAGATAAATTTAACAATGCTGATCTTCTTAGTTTCCTTTGGTTTAAAGTTCTAGGATCCTCTTTCCAGTCCTAATCCAAGTATAGAAATAACACGCTTTACTGACAAACACTTCGCCTCTACCCCCTCCCTCTCATTCAGGTGTGATCCTGGTTACCCCCATGACCCCTCCCTTAGCTTGCCATCAATGTTTTTCACTAGCATTTAATTATTATTAGTCTATTCATTATGAGCATTGCACATATTGTTAAAATAAACATCACATTGACTTTGATATATGTACATTCGTAAAAACCTTTCGGTTTCGATTACTGTTTGAAATTATATAAATGATGTTGATGAACTTGTTTTACATTTAAATAAAGGTATTAGACATTTTTTTTTAAATCACCATTTAGTTTAGTAGTTAATATTGTAATTTTTTTTTTAAAGAAATGTCACAAGAATCTAACGTTAGTCGTTTTTATTATGTTTAAGTAAATTCCTCTTTCATGGAAGAAAAGAAAATGTAAAAAGAAACATGTATTACTGTTGTAAATATGTGTAAGTCCTCATAAGCCGATAACGAAAACTGTAATACTAAAGCGAACATAGCAAGGCAAACTGACACTGTAAATGACATGTCTGAGGCAACAAATGTACATACTGTTGTTACAAACATGAGATGTTAGTCAACATACTGTATCTAGATGATAACTTAACGTATATACTAGTCAACCGATTTTTTTCCAGAGGATAACTGTCTTGGTAGAAAAGAAAACACCCTTTAGCACTCAGTTTAAAAAAAAAGTGAATTGCTGCAAAATTAAGCTATTTAACTGTCTACTTATTTAGTCTTTCATTTTGTATATGTTGTAAATCACACCACACACACGGTATATATGTTCCACATTAGGCAGGATGTAATGTATACGACCACTCAGAACTCATCAGAACTACACTGGATTAAACAATTCCATGAACATCGTAATCTACTCTTTCGTAATTACAACCAGCAAGTTGTAAATTCACCTCTAAATTCACCTCTAAAATACACCTGTAAATTCAAAATACACCTGAATATTATCCTATAGGCCTAACGTAGCTGACGATATGATTACTCCACACCCCCCCCCCCCTACTCCCCCTCTTAACCCACGTATGTTAGACTACATAAATCGTGTCAGAGATGTTTGCCTTATGTTGAAAGATTCGAGTTACGGCCCTCACCGTAATCGGGAATTCCAAGCTATTGTTTCACTGGTGTCAAGAAAGGTTACTCTGTCCAAAGTCAAACCTAGAACTGGATTACGTCCCCCTTTCTGTCCTACTCCTTTACGTTATGTTATACATCAGACCACATAATTCGTTAATAATGAGCGTTATCGAAAAAGATGAGTCGTATTTTTAAACCGTAAAAGACATATTGTATTTCTACTGAATACTTGTTTTCTTTTTCGTCTCTGTAAGCAAAAAATAAGTTCAATAACTAAAAGTTTTAAGTAGATTCTTGTTCCTTGTCCTAAATTCCACCTGACCGATTTTACATGCCCTAAATTTAAGCTGACACCTGCTCTAGATATTTAACTTGATACATATTCTATTCACTGTAACTACATCGACTTCAACTTCGATGTTCCATTAACAGAATATACACTGATGGCAATCTGCTTTACTTGACTGTACGGTTAAGACAATATTAGTATGTACTTTGTAAAATCAGTCGGAAAGTTAATGAAAGCATCAAGCAGTACAATCTTCCTTATCCCAGTACCTTAAACATTGTATCTAACCCCCGCACACAAAGAACTCTGTATAGCTCAGTCAACCATACAAATAACTGGAGCTGCGGTGTAAACCACGACTTTCATGTTGTGTATTAGGGTTTATCTTGCACTAGGGTTTATCCCGTACTAGGGTTTATCCCGTATTAGGGTTTATCCCGTTCCAGGATTTATCCCGGGGTTTATCCTATACCAGGGTTTATCCCGTACCAGGGTTTATGCTGTACCAGGGTTTATCCCAGGTGTAACGACACAATTAATTTTACTTGTCAACAATGATACAACTCAACCGTCGTCAGCATTTATATATGTGTATATATATGTATATATATATAAATATGTATATATGTATATATATATATATATATATATATATATATATATATATATATATATATATATATATATATATATGTATATATATATTTATATATATGTATATATGTGTCTATATATGTATATATACATGTGTATATATGTATATATATATACATGTGTATATATGTATATATATATATATGTATATATGTATATATATATATATATATATATATATATATAACTATATATGTAAATATATGTGTATATGTATATATGTGTATGTATATATATATATGTATATATATATATATATATATATATATGTATATATATATATATATATATATATATATATATATATATATATATATATATATATATATATATATACATATATATATATATATATATATATACATCGTGATAAAGTATATCCTATTAGTTAAGTTATTGCCTAGTTTCTTGAAATTTATTTGTTGTTGAGAGTAAACGATATCCACTGTCAAGTTTGGTGTACAGTGTCAGTAACTTGTCTCAAGTGCTGAAAATGTTGGTGTTTTATTATAGGTGCTTAGAGTACACTAGCACTAGTGCAGATCGTGTTTGTCACGTTTCATCACTTGTGCTGTCATGAACTAACTCTAACTATCTCTGTAACTATAAAGATTGTATACCGTGGTCGCTGAGACTCTGTGTGTTCACATATATCTACAATCACTGTGATATAGCACTGTTCACATTTTACTATATATGTTCATGATAGTGTTAGTAAAATGACCATCTGATGTATACTACAAAACTTTTTAATCAATATTTTCAACCACTAGAAGTGCATTTCAAACATTTTGTTACCACTTGTAACGATTTGTTAGTTGTAAAAAGTGTAATTAATTAGCTGGTATTAACATCGATTGGCCTTAAAGATTTAGTTAGTGAGACATACGACACATAAAGCGACAGTGAAAATCTTATTATGGTTGGTGCGTGTACTACTTATAAAGAGGCTGCGATAATCTTATGCGTGGCTCAAGAACGACGTATAAAGAGAAAGCGGTAACCATAGAGGTAGGCTTTGTAGGGTCTCCCGACTAAGAGAGAAAACTCTGTAGTTTGTTCTTGGCTATGAAAGCATATCCAATAAAATACTTAAAAAAAAACTTTTTAAAAAACCACGTTTTTCTTGTGGACTAAAAAGTAGAAAATAAATTTTCATACATTTGATGACAAAAAACGTGGGTACGTTCACCATCAAATTTCCCGACCCATCTGCCCGACCCACGTTTTTTGTCATCAAATGTATGAAAATTTATTTTCTACTTTTTAGTCCACAAGAAAAACGTGGTTTTTTAAAAAGTTTTTTTTAAGTATTTTATTTTCTCCTTTTTAGTCCGTTGCTACACATGAAAAACGTGGTTTTTAAAAAAGTTTTTTATATAGTTTATTTTCTACTATATCTAATGACTTGATTAAGTATGACTTGACTAAGTGTTTATAAATACACGGACTAAAAATCTTGAGCGACCAGGATTCGAACCACAACGCGAAGTACTAACCACTATACGATCACGGCCAGCGCGCTCACATCGATTGGGGCCGAAGTAACTGTGTCAATAGGCCTCCAGTCTTGTCGGTATCTTTAGAAATCATGTCCTCAATTTTATGGTCCTTGGGGCGTAATTAAATTAAGCTAATTACGGTTTCTAATTGCTAGTTTTTATGATTGCATCTGAAATTGTTAGGCGAAAGTAGCCTACATGCCAAATTTCAGATCTATTGAGCAATCAGAAGTGGGCTAATTTTCGATGTCAATTTTTAAAAACAAACACACGCGAAGCTGAGTTAATAAAACGTGTTAAAAAGAAAAGCAGGCTGAAATCGGGTCTATATCTTATATGAAGCATAACAGGTTGACACGTTATACTTAATTGTATTGTAAGATATCCCCTCCAACATAACATTTAAGAACGAAGACAAAGAAGCGGTAATGTTATTACTAGTGGTTCATTACGACGTATGAAAAAAAAAAACCCAATGGTGTTATTTGAGTTGGTTTGGTTTGTCTGACTATGTGGTGGTGTATCACCTGCCGTCAGACCCTACCTGTGGTACATTGTCAGGAGTAACCATTTTTTTTTTACGAGAAGTTAAAAGTCAGTGTATGTCGAGACGGTTACGAGGGGCGCATGACACGTGACCTAGAGAATTTGACTTAGCGTGTTCAGTCAAGCTAGCTGCGAGATTTATGGTGATGAGGTTCGCGTCATGTTGATGTTAGGTACGGTTAATGCTGATGTTAACGAAATGTTAACCTAGATACGTACTAGGTCAGGCTAATGTTTTTAGTTTTGTGTCCTGTGTTTTGGTTTTGTTAAGTTTGAATTATGACCAAGTAGTTTTGTGCTAGGGGGGGGGTGTAAGTTTTTTTCTTTTATTGTGCTTTTATTTTTTGGAGGTGGGGGAATGGGTGTTTTGCTGATGGGTGGTATTTAGTTATGAGATTTGGTGATGGTGTGGAAGGAGAAGAAGGAATGAGTTTTTCTTTTATGGAAGTGTTGGTGGGAAGATATTCGGTGTTGTCTGTGTGTATGAGGGAAGGGGTGGGGTATAATGAGAGATGTTTACTTTAAATGGCATTTAAAAAGTCTTGTTGTGTGGTGAGATATTGTGATGTCTTGTTACTGGGAATTCAGCCTTTGCTTACTTTGAGTAGCAAGCTATAGTTTAGTCTAGAATCATAAGTGGTGTTCAGGAAAGAAGAGATGGGGGTTGGGGGAGACTCAGAAAAATGCCGCAAACAGAAAACTGCGCAAACAAAAATGTGCAAAAACAAGGCTTATAATCTTTATTGTGTCAAATTTCTTGGAAAAGTGTTTTATTATTTTTATTTGCTACAATATACATGTGATCATACTTTGTTATTGTCTATAAATGCTCGATTTAATTAAGAAAACAAAAATGCCCTTGCGCACCTCATTTGTACGCAGTTTTCCACTGCGCATCTTTCCGGTCACCTAGATGGGGAGAGGTGAGGTGAGGCTTTTTTTTCGGGGGGGGGGGGGGAGAGATTGCGATTTCTCCATCAAAATTCAGGAGAGAAAAAGAATGAGGGAGAAAAACAAATAATGGGGGAGAAAATGATGGGAAACCGCAGGATCTTTTCTGATCAGACGGCTTGCTAAGGGAGGTAATAACAAATCGGAAACAAAATAATTTCGGCTTCAGAAACTCTCCATAGACCGAGTCAATGTATCCACTTTTTTTTTGTGGCAACTCATTAAAAAAAGTAATCATGCCATATTTATCTAATAAAAGTTCCGTCTTTTCAAATTACCATATAATCATAGCCCTGCCTAATAGTGTAGTAAACATTATGCCTTGTGCCGCAAAGCCAACATTATCAGTATGTGTACGATATTATATGAAGTTTATCTCTTACTCTGGTATATTTCTCGATTTTTGATATTTCTGCGATCAATTTTCAAAATTTATTTTATTATTTTATTTTATTTATTTGTTAAGTTGATAGGCGTGTGATGCTGTTATTAATTTCGAAATCTGTAAGTAACGTGTAACTGTGTAGTGACAAACAAACAGACAAACAAAAGC